>NW_025815536.1:0-4855 GCF_002878395.1 Capsicum annuum | reverse complement strand
CTTGTTCTTGATTTCTTGGCTAGGGTTCTTGCCCCTTTGAGAGAAAAATATTTTGATTTGGGGAAAATTTCATGAATAATGAAGTATTCTGGTTATTTAGGGTATAAATCCATTATATAGACTGATTAAGTCTTTAGAAAAATTACCAATTGGCCCTTGGAATTAAATAACAGAATCTGAAAAATCTTGATTTAACATGCTGGCGCGATGCGGTGAAATCGTGCCAGCTCATTGAAAATTGGGAAATTGGGAAACTGAGCCTTGGTAAGACACACCATAATTGTGGAGGCTTAATAGATTTTGATGATTGCCATTTTGGCTAACTCTGCGACGTGATAAATTACTAGGTGGTACACTGTCTCACTAAAATGGCTCTAATTCTTTGCTTGAGTGTCATATTTGGGCGAATTTGGTATCGACGAAAATCTTATTCGATTTCCCACATGATAAAAAGATAAAATCTTGAAAATACCATGAGCAATAAATGGTATTCATCTATGAAGCAAGATATTTGATGCTCTAAAGACGAATCAAATCTAGATAGAAATATGAGTTATTACAATATCTCCCCCTGGAAACATTCATCCTCAAATGAGACTGATTAAGCTGAGAATACTAGTAGGTTAAACTTACTTATTGGACATGAGCATCTGAAACATGACTATATGACTGGAACTACTGCTATATTGAGATTTCATACTGATATGCATATCTGATGCATGGATATCTGACTAAACTATTTTTATGAAATCCTTTCTAAAAATTTTTATAACTGAGCTTCTTCTACTGAACATGCATATCTAATACATGAATGTCTGACTAATCTGACTCTTGAAAAAATGACTGACTATGCAATTATATCTAATGCAAAGCTTGTAATGAGGATCTGAACATGAAACTAAATGGGTTTAAGGAAAGGAAAACATTGAGGATTTATAGGGTATCTCCCCCTTGGGACACTATGTCCCTCTAAGAATGCTTATTTTACCATAATACTGAGGCGATACATAAGGAATCTACAAACTGGATCATAACTGAACCTCAGAGAGCTAAAACTAATGCATGACTCATGAAATGAACTTATACTCGCAACTACTAGGACTTTATTTTTTGGAATAGTTTCATCCCTTGAGATTTTGGATAGTATGAATAGATGAAAAGATAAGAAAACAAACTATACGAATCTGATTGTCTGACTCCTAAACTAACTTGTTGGTGTTACTAACTGACTCTTGCTGAAACATAAGCTCAAGTAGGAGTAAGGGATCTAACAATGCATAGCATGAATATAAAGCACTTAAAACGTACCCGAATCTATGTTAGGGGAACCTTTCGGGTTATGACGGGTCTGGAGTGCATAGAATCTATTTTGACGTTGACCACTATTGGTGCCTTACTGACGTAATTCTTTACCCCTCTGAGCTAGCACTCTACACTCTCGTATCCTATGGCATGGCTTACCATACCCAAAGCACACATCACTACCGGCTCTACATGCACCTAGGTGATTTTTGCCATATTCTTCACAAAGCGGATAGGTACAAACACCACTAGTACTATTTTGGGCTTTGGATCCTGGAACTCTATCATGACTACCATCCCTGATGTTTAGTATGGGTACACTATCTGACTATGTTGAGAACGATAACCACCCTGTGACCCTGCCTGAGAGAAACTACGACTACTTGTTCTGGCTTTCTTACTCACTCTCTCTCTTTCTTTCATTTTATTAGCCTCAATCTGCTATGCATGAATCATTAGTATAGTAAGGTCTATATCTCTATTGAGCATAGCAGTCCTACACTCTTTCAACACCAACCCGAATACACCAGTCACAAACTTACTCATACTCGTTTTAGGGTCAGCTATCAAATTGGGAGGATAATTAGCTAACTAGTTGAACTTAAGAAAATACTCCTTCACTATCATAGAGACTTTTCTTAGGTTCATAAAATCTTCTACCTTAGCTTCTCTCATATCTAGTGGGAAAAACTTATCTAGAAAAGCATCCTGAAACTCCTGCCAAGTCATGGAAGCTACATCCTCCCCTCTACTCTTCTTCCATGATACAACCCAGTCATGAGCGATATCCTTCAACCTATAGGATGCTAATTCTACACTCTCTTCCGTAGACACATGCATAATCAGGGTGATTTTCGTTACCTCCTCTAGATAAAGTTATGGGTCCTTGCCTTCTACTGACCCAAAGAATTCTGACGGGTTTATTTTTATGAAATCTCTAATTCTGGCTGTGACTGAACCCACATCTTACTAAGGTGGGACTCCATCTTAATGGTTGCCCTAAACACTAGTGGTCACAGCTTGGGCTAGAACCTGAAAAATTGCTCGAAACTCTATATGTGACACATTCTCATTTTTGGGATCTACTGGATGGGGTGGCTGGTTATCATTTCTACGGGCATTAGTCTTGCGAGGAGGCATATTCTATAAATAAAAGGAAGAATAAATTAGACTGAGAATTAACTTGAGATCATGCTCACTTGCACGACATAAATACTGAAAGAAGGGAAACTGTTCCTTAAACATCTTATAGCCTCCTATACATATATATGGCGCAACACACCCATGTACAAGACATTACTAGATGTGGGTTCTAGACTTTCTAGGACACTGTTGAACCTTAGGCTCTGATAACAAGTTTGTAACACCCCAAATCTGGTACCCCGGATGCTACACGGTGCTCATGATCCTGAAGGACCACAAGCTAACCCTTTTCTAGCACCTGTAACTGAGCACTGCATAATATACTAAAAATACAGGTGGAAAACTGGTGGAAACTTGCCATAAGGTTCAAAACTTAAAATACAACTGAATAAAGTTTAACAATATCAAAACTAAATATTTGTCTAAATAACTAGTCTATAAACTCTATAGTCTTAAGACCTCTAAACTGTCTGAACTGTAGAGTTGATGGGATATGTCCCCAACTAACTCCAACTACTGAAATACTAAAACTAGTAATAAAATTAAATAAGAACCATTCTCCAATGATGAGGACTCACTACTAGGTCTACTACTGCTGATTGGAACTGAGCTACTAAGGGTGCTCTGGATCTCGTGCTTCTGAACCTATGGTGTGAAATAAAACACCATACCACAAATACGTCAGTATGTGGGAATGTACTGAGTATGTAATATGAGGTAAGGCTAAATTCAAGGGCTTATGCAAGAATAATTTTTTAACTGAATAACATGAGAGTACTAAATAAGGACATATGTATGAATGCACAAACCATAACTGAAATCATCGTGAAACTGAATACTGAGACTCAGATACTATTTTATTGACATCTTAACTCACTACTAATACTGGGATACTGAATAACTGAATCTTCTGATATTGATAACTGAGTACTAAAGTTGGGATCAGTCCTCTCTAGCAAATGATCTATGAACTAAATAATAATGGGAATGCTCGATTAAAATCTATGATCAGTCCTATCTAGCGGATGATCTTTGTATCTACTGATAATGAGAGTACTTAACTGAATTTGAAATCAGTCCTATCTAGCGGGTAATCTCTAAGTTTGTTGATAATCATAACGATTGACTGTATCTGACAGTCCTTAGTTTATACTTACTGAACTGAGTTTCTTTACTGAGACTAATTCTAAAACTGAGACTGTGGGAAGTAGTCATCTAACCGATATGCCATGAATCTTAGCTTATGGAGTCCAACCTGTAACCCCAGCTGAAAAGGTGTCAGTACCATGCTATGGGTAAAGACACTTCTGCTATGGAGTCAATCTTGTCTAATGGGTGACCCATAGGATCAGTCCTATATATATAATATACTAACGGGTAATCCCTGAGTATGTTAGTCCTATCTATTGGATGACATCTCATACCTGCTCTGTAACTTAGTGATTGCTCCTAAGGATCTCAGTCCTCTCTAACTGGTGAGCCCCTACCCCTAGGTTCACTCGGTGATAAACCCTACTTCCAACTAAAAGACTCTGAACTGATTCATTTTCTTAAACTATCCTAGACTAAGCTGAATCTGTTACTGGTCATATTGATTAACTGAGTTAAGTTGAGTCCACTTGATTCTAAAGACTGATGGAATACTCTTGAATTTCATTATTTGACTGAATAATACTAAGTTTTAAATTGAGTACTTGAATGCTACTAAGGTCTGAACTGAATACTAAACTAGACTTAGAATGATATTGAGATTACTAAGTCTTTCTATTCTCTATAGCTAACTGAGTTCTAAGGATCATGGCTTGACTGGAATTATTATGAAAACTGACATTGGCTCTAGACAACAGGTATTTTATCAGGTATAAATACCTTCAGGACTCGATAACATAAAAGCAAAACATAATCATCTTTAATAATCATGACCATGGACTTTCATTCACCATTACAATTATTAATGCATCTCCTCAAGCACTTGGAAATCATAAACATGTGATAGTATAGGAAGACATGCTAATGGCTCGTACTCCATTGAACAAATTCTTACAACAAACACTTAACATGCATTGAGGAGCACATAATTGGGGGATTTCATGCTAATATGTCACAATTCATTCACTAAGTCTTTTCAACAAACACTTGGCATGCATAAACTTACACACAATTGGGGATTTCTAGTAAACATGCTATAATGGCTCTAATTCCTTCACATAAGCATTTTGTCAAAAGTATGGGGAGCATTCTTTGGTTATTAAACAATTTATACACCTAATTATCATAAATACATCAATCAATAGACAACTTTAGGTATTTAACATGGACATAATGCAATTCAACTCAAATCAACATCAAAGCTTGCAACTTGCATTCTAAAGCATGAACTATATCTCAACAATAACATGAACATGAACTT
>NW_025815535.1:0-2816 GCF_002878395.1 Capsicum annuum | reverse complement strand
TTTTATTTTTATTTTTTATCCTAATTTTAAAAATTATACAAAAATTCAAAATATATATATATATATATATATATTATTTATTATAAATTTGAATAAATAAATAGTAGTTTTAATACTATTTTTTTATATTTATTTTTGTCTATTTATAAATTTTTATTATGTTTTGATTAATATAAAATTAATTAATTATTATTATATTTATTATTATTATTATTATTTTATTATTTTTATTATTTTTATTTTCATTTTTTTAATCATTTATTATTATATTTATTGTTTTGAATTAAAAAAAAAGAATAAAAATATTTTTTTTTTTTCAAAATTCAAAAAATCCTATCCTAATAAATAACTACTCTCCCCATATTTCCCCCTCAAAATTCCTCTACTTAAAAGGATTCCCCACCCCCACCCCCACCCCACCCCAACAAAGACACACACGAACAAACCAAAAAAAAGAGGGGAGATAAAACAAAAAAAAATATTAGCATACACATGACACACAGAAACCAAACACTTAGAAAAATGAGAGAAAGGAAAAAAGGAGAAAACAAAAGGAGAATAAACAAAACAAAAGAAAACAGTGAGAAAAGTAAAGAGAGAAAATCAAAGAAGAAAAACTAGAGAAAAAGACATGCGGAGAAAAGAGTGTCGAGTTGAAGTCGGGTTTTTGTTTGAGTTTTTGGCGGCGATACTTCTTTATTCGGTACAATTTATCAAACAGGTTTTTGTTAAATCCGTACTACTTATTTTTATATGTTTCGTTTTGAATTGAAATATGAAGGAAGTTATTTCAAGGATTGTTTTATATAATTTAGTATGTTTAATTTACTATTTTTATATAGTTCATGCTTTATGTCTTTGTATGTAATTCATTTGTTGTTTATAAAATAAAGTTAATTAGATTAGTTTTGAATTTTAAATGAGAAATTATTTTTTTATTAGTGTTAAAAAATATAACATTTCATTTGGTAGCTATGCGATTAATATAATTATGTTGAAAATAGAACTTAAGAATCATGCATGCACATACAAAAAAATTTAATAATCATGCATATGTACATACAAAAGGAAACAATTAGAAAGATAGGAGAGGAAGAACAAAACTTTAAAGAAATAAAAAAAAAACGAGGACAACAGTTTTTTTTTTTTTTAAGAAAAGAAATTGCATGATTATATAATTCTTTTTTATGTTAATTTTGTTATCGTAAGTTTGTTAAATGTAATATGTGGTCATTTTAATTTTTTTTTTCTTCTTTTGGTTAACTTCGTAATGATAGTCTTGTTAAATGCGATTTTATTAATTAACTATGTTATGGATTATGTTAATTTGACTTTTAAGTAATTTTGTTAAGTTTATGTATCAACAATTTGTTCGCAAGAGTGAGATGAATCCTTTTCATTTAGAAAGATTAAAATATATATTTGTAATTAATTTAAAAATAAACAAATTATATTTGTAAGGGAGCGAGATGGGATACGAATTTATTCTAAATCTCATCGCATAAAGGAAAAGAAAAGAGAGGCAACGACCATTTGTCAAGGAGCAAGGAGAGTTAGGAATAATTCAGAATTCGTTCTAAATAAATAATAAAAAGGAATAAAAATAAATTAGATAAAATTGTCTCGAGTTTACAAGAGACAGAATCAACACCGTCTTTAATGCCAAGCAAGTATTAGGCATGTTTAAAATATTTGTCTCAATTAATAATGCGGCGTACGCATCTTTCTAAGACATTTAAAAATTCAAGGATGCAATAATGCACTTTGACAAATATTTTTCTAAAATTAATTTTCACCTATTTTTTTAATATAAGAAGTGTAAGCAAATATCTTCGGTATAATAAAAAATGAGCAATTTAGGCCTTAACACGATTTTTCTAAATATTTTAAGTTAATTGTAAGTCAATAAAGCGACCGTGCTATAACCACGGGATTCGAGGGGTGCCTCAAACCTTCCCCTTGATCAACAGAATTTCTTACTTAGTCTTCTGTTTTCGCAGACCAACAAAGAGTCATTTCTTTTTTATTAGAGATTCAATAAGGTGACTTGGAACGCCATAACTCAATTTCAAGTGGTGACTCTGAAAATGATAAAAATTAATCCCTATTCAATACCGTCACTTCAATTGGAAAAACCCTTTGACCTCTACCTTCGGGCGAAAAAGAGGTGTGACATCTCTGACGACACTGCTGGGGAATAATAAGAATTCGAGCTTTTTATATTGACTTATACTTGCTTTAATTATTGTTGATATTGTGTTTGTTGGCCTTATGTGTTACTTGTCTCTTATTTACCGCTTTGTTATTGATTGAACTGTATTATATACTGTCTTCTCTTACGCACTCCCTCTGAGTCTCTGAAATAGGATAGAAGGAATGCAACGCATGCATCCTACTTTCTTTTTGAGATAGCCGGAGTGTCAAGGCACCTGATGAAGGATTATAGTGACACATGTTAGACGGGGTTCGAATCGGCAACAAAGGCGGTGTTGCCCTGCTACCGATCAAGTTGTCTCTCCCCGACTCGAGTGCCCGCTCGGGTAAGCCAGTCTAGACACCTATCCCTATTAGGCTTAAACTTAAAAGAACTGAAAATTCAGAATCTGGTTATCCCTATTAGGTGCCGCTTTATTTGTGTCATATGCATTTTACTTAGCGGGACTTGACACAGGGGCCGGGTCTGTCTAGGACAGGTGACCTACTTTATAAAGACAAACATGTGCATCCTACGTGTTCTTTGACATTTGGTTGGAAGGTTGTTTGTTTGTTGACCGGCTTTAGGCAACTTTAAAATGTAAGAGATTAAATTATCCTCA
>NW_025815534.1:0-1821 GCF_002878395.1 Capsicum annuum | reverse complement strand
AATTAAAAAATCATAAAATAAAAACAGTGAAAAAGTAATCTTAGTTAGAAGGAAACATACCAAAATTTGCAATGGTGGCACATAGGGAACAATGTCCTGACAAGGGTTCATTTCATGATGTGAAGAATCCATGTATGTATGTAGCTTTAGAGAAACAAAATGTATTAAAAATAAATTGCAGAATGATAATAGAGAAGCAATATGGTTTGATCGATTGAATATTGAGGTGTATATATAGATAACTAAATTGAAAAAAGATAAAAGCATTTTTCGATATAGACGAGGATGTATACAATCAAGAAACAGATGAGGATGCATACAATCAGATTTCTTGAAAGTAAATAATGTTATTTTCCATGTTTTGATATTTAATTAAAACAAAAATTTGGTCACTAAAATCTGATCAATTATTATTTATTATTTTAGCTTGTAACTATAATAGATTGTAATAATTTTGTTTGAATGTCAACATAATTAATTTGTAAAGCTACAACCTATTGACCACTTTTTAAATTATTACTAGTCACATTTTTAGCATTAAATTTTAAGTATCCAGCTAGTATACATAGCCACACAATGTGCGAAAAAGGATAGAGAAAAAATTATGATAAATTATATATGCATCAATAAATTTATGTTCTTTATTTTTATTTATTAATTGTTACCATTTAACAACGAAAATTATAGATTTAAACTTTATGAAAATTTAAAATTCTACAACTACTCAATAACAACAACAAACCCAGTATATTCCCACCAAGTGGGGTCTGGGCAAGGTAAAATGTATTCAGCCCATACGACTACCTCCCGGGAAGTAGAGAGGTTGTTTCCGATAGACCCCGGCTCAAGACAAAAGGACAAAGAACAAAATCGTCAAAAGCGTGCAACAGGAATAAAATAACACAACAATAAAGTACACAAACAGACAATGGACCCCCTCCCCCACCCCTAGACCTACCAACCAAGCTACACCAAACCCTAACTTAAAACTACGACTCGACCACCCACCTTAACCCTCGACCCTAATGTTTTTTCTCCATACTTTCCTATCAGGGGTCGTGTCCTCAGAAAGCTGTAACTGCTCCATATCATGTGTAATTACTTCTCTCCAGTACTTCTTCGGTCTACCCTTCCCCCGCTTGAAACCATCCAAGGCCGACCACTCACACCTATGAACAGGGGCATCCGTGCCCCTTCTCATCACATGACTAAACCATCTCAAACTCACTTCTCGCATCTTATCTTCCACCGACGCCACTCCCACCTTCTCCTAAATAATCTCATCCCTAACCCTGTCAGCCCTCGTAGATCCACATATCCAATGCAACATCCTCATTTCTTCCACCTTCAACTACTCATTTCAATTAAATTTATTTATTAGCTTACAACTACAAATATCATTCATTAGCTTCCATTTTAATCAATACTCATCAATATGAATCTGCCGCATTACATAGCAAAGCAACAAAAATATTTAAATTACATTGGCAAATGACAATGTAACTCCCCCAACTTGCTTTAAATCTCCAAAGTCGTTATAAACTTGGAGATTCATTCCCAAATTCCTAATCCCTCTTCTCCTCCAAATCTTATAACACTAGAAAGGGTTTTTTAATTCTAGACCTCTAATGCTCCCAACTTCTAGATGGTTCTCCAAAGATTCTTTCTAATCGAAACTTTCCCTAAATGGAAATAAAATGAAAACACTCGTCTTATCCTCTCTATGTCCAAGAATTTTTAAGGACTAAAGACACAAGGTCTAAGGTTAATTTGCATGTTCCCCTTTCTCATTCTTTGTCAAAGGAAATTTTGAACACCCCC
>NW_025815533.1:0-1076 GCF_002878395.1 Capsicum annuum | reverse complement strand
TTCTAATATTTATATTTTGGGATCGTTACTTATCTGTTTCATTCTGGGCGATTTTTCTAAGTCCCCATGTTATTTTTATATTTTTTTCAATCTTTTATTTAATATCCTTAAATTTAAATATTTTATACCGTTACGTTATACGTACAAATATGCACTTGATTGTTTGTTTAAGGTTAGTTCATGCGCTGGGAATATTTTCCTAATGTTTTTATATTTTTATAAATATTTTTTCTATTTTCGGATTATTTATACTTAATTTTTGAATTTTCATAAATGATATTTGAAAAAAAATATTTTCTTAATGAATCAGTGGCGAGCGCCGGCGGCCGGCGTGGGTGGCGCTCGTGCATAAGCCTTGAAGTGCCTTCATCTTCTCTGCTCCCCCCAAGGGCGGGCTATCGTGTCAAGTGGGACTTGCTTCACCCTTGCAATGTCCACATGGGCAGCAATGCACGACATCTATTGCTCGGCGTTGGGGCCAATGCTGGTCGTACATCGAAAGAGCATTTAGAGGCACGGCGCGTGAGTTGTGTTCGGTATGTGCGGTTAGATTGGATCCATGCTCGAGCAGAAACGTCCTGACCCGCCTGCCATCTCAGTCGTGGGGCAAGCGCAATTTAGGTTTGCTCGAAGTCGGTTTCCTGTGTTGCATACCTAATGCCCAGGCATTATCAAGTTTTATTGATTGCCTTTCGCCCCTCGTATTTTGTGCGTGGGGTGAATAGAAAGGCCTTCCTCATGTCCCATGCCTTCCCCACTTCGTCGTGCGGTCATGGTCCAGGAGCGGCGGTCAGGATTCTCGGGGCGTGGAGGCATGTCACAATTAGAGATTTTTGTGACCGTCGAGTGCAATGCTAGAGGCACGTCCAATGACAAACGCCGATGGACATATAGTGACCTACCACGGTGGTGTCTTTGTCAAGTTGGATATCCATGCACCGGCACAATCGCCCCCAAATAACCAAGGGCAGTAGGAACCAACGCACCATGAAACCAAGGCACATAGGCGCCATGGCACCAACGGACCATGGTACAAAGGAAGCAAGGCACCATTGCACCAAGGCACCATGGCACCA
>NW_025815532.1:0-1097 GCF_002878395.1 Capsicum annuum | reverse complement strand
AGTAGAAAGACAGAGTGAGAAAAATCAACCAACCTCCAAACTCACCTGAAATGTTAAAACCTTTCCTCCCAAAAAACTTGTCTAACCCAGTCTTTCTTGTATAAACTTTGTAACATCGTGGTTTAAATAAAAGCTTCAAGTTTTCCATTCGATCTTTAGGGGGTTCCCGAAAGGGAAACCTCTCTCCTAGTTACTTCATGTAAGTTCTTATTTCCATATTTTTCCCCACAAAAATATTTCTATTCATGTACTTATATGTATGTTTTAAATAGTTTTTGCATAACCATGTAAATTAAATTGCATAACCATGTAAATTAAATTGTTTATAAAATTCTTACCCTTAGTATATGATTAGCCTTTTAATTTCTTAATATCAACGATGGATTAACCTGTAAATTCCTAGGAATTCTGGCTTTGTAAGTCCAAAAGGTCTGCACAATAGACAAAGGACGATTGTTAGCTGCCAGATAAAAATTTTCCGGGGTGTGGTTAAAGAAGTACGATGTTAAGAACATAGATTAAGAGGAAGAAATGAACAGGGTAAAAAAAAAAACTCTGGAGAAAATAAGAATGAAAACATGAAGAAACAATAGGAAAGAGGGAGTACTGAGTAGGTTTTTACAAACTGATATATTATTAGTCACTGAAAAATTGAAATCTACCATTGGTTTTATAGAAACTGTTCTTTAGCATTAGTTTGTTTTAATTGAAATATTTTATTACTTTATTGAAATATCCGACTATTTTGGTATCAGAGCGAGAAGGTTTTGGGAACAATAGGAAAGAGGGAGTACTGAGTAGGTTTTTACAAACTGATATATCATTAGTCACTGAAAAATTGAAAACTACCATTGGTTTTATAGAAACTATTCTTTAGCATTAGTTTGTTTTAATTGAAATATTTTATTACTTTATTGAAATATCCGACTATTTTGGTATCAGAGCGAGAAGGTTTTGGGAACATTACCTACTAACTCGCAAAGTTTTATAAATTTTTATGAAAAAACATAGATCTTTCCAAGATATAAGGTGTATGTATTTCTACTTATATAGAGAAATTAGAAAAAGAAACAACATATTAACTAAAAAACATAATT
>NW_025815531.1:0-3082 GCF_002878395.1 Capsicum annuum | reverse complement strand
GTATATCAAATTCTTTAGTATCTTCATTATTTGCTTCTATAGGTGCGATTTTTATAGTGTATTCCGAATTAATTATATCTAATTTACACATTATCTCGTTAGCATCCCAATGGGCTAACGGTCTTTCTCCTATTATTTCCATTTGATCTAATATAGATATTATATTTTCTAAGTCTTTTGGACTATTTATTATTCCGATTTTATCCATTCCTTTTCTAAAATTATAGAACTGAGTTTCTATACTTATTAAGGTATAGTCTTTTTCGATATCTGTTAAGCATTCCAGTCCTTCTGCATTAAACAGAGTATAATTTCTAACTTCTTCTAGGTTTTCTTTTATATCTTTGTTTTCTAACTTATTCCGATTTCATCCATTCCTTTTCTAAAATTATAGAACTAGTAGTTTTTTTACAAACTGATATACTAAAATCGATCATTATTCACTGAAAAATTGATATATACCAATGTTTTACTGGTTCTATTGAAATTGTTTAACCACTGTTTTCTGTTTTTATTGAAATATTTTATTAAAATTGAAATATCCAACTGTTTTGGTATCAGAGCGAGAAGGTTTTGGGAACATTACCTACTAACTCGCAAAAGTTTATAAACTTTATATGAAAAGACATAGATCATTCCAAGATATAAGGTGTAGTTATTTCTATCTATATAGAGAAATCAGAAAAAGAAAGAACCTAATAACTAGAAAAAATAATTTAGAAGAAAGTCGAAAAAGGCTACTAAAAGTAAATAGATTACATAAAGTTTATAACGACTTATTAAGCGCTTTAAAGTGGGAGATACAAGGTTGTGAGAGAGACTTAGAAAATAATACTTCAGGAATAAAGTGGCTTAAAGAACGTATTAAGAGAAAAGCTTATCAATTAGGATAATAAATGCCAATAAGATATATTGAGTGTATAAGGGAAATACAACATCAATATTATAGAGAATTTATATATAAACATTAACTTGTAAAAATTCGGAAACAATTTGTAGAAAGATTAGAGTTGTTAAATAAAGAAATAAGAAATCTAGAAATAGATATTTTAAATTTTAAAGAAACAGACGAAATAATTACCATAACATCTAACTATTATAAAAAAGCTTTAATTAACGAACAGTCTAGGCTAATAGAAAATATACAAAAAGTAGAATTAGATATAACCTATACAAATAGTAGATTGAAATATCAAACTAAGCTAAGCAAAAAATATCTTAACTTAAACCACATAGGATAACAAGATAGCTTCGTTAAAACACCTCGATTACCTAGATCTTAGATTTCAACCAGAAAAAAAATATAGAATATTAAAAGATAACTCCACCATAAGGTGTAATTTCAACCAAGGAGAACATATTCTACATTCGGAAGATAAACAATACAACACAATAATAGATTTTTTGATAAATACAAGCGAAAAAACTCAGGAAAAAGATAACAGTATAATAAGAACTCTAGACCAAATAGAAGTTACTCAGAATAAACATAAAAAGACAGTAGATAAGATAGAACAAAATTTAGATTATCTAAAGTCACAAGAAGTAGAAATAGACAGAAAAATCCAGTATTTAAACCACAAGTTTTATTTAGAAAAAATACCTACAAAATTAGAAATTGAAAAATTAATAAAAACCATAATAGAAAGACCTAAAGAATTGGAAGTAAAAACAACTCAACTAATATCTAAGCTTGTAGAATAAGTAGAAAATATAACAACAGAGATCAAAGATTTGCAAGAAATAACAAAAAGATTAGAAGAAATATCACTTTCATGAGTGAAGAAGATATAAATTACAATAAAGCACTAGAAAAATAAAAAACTTATCATAGTGAACCTGAAGGATTATCGAGGCATATACCTTCAAGTCAAACAGATAAAATTCTACTTAAACAAAATAATACCATAATAGAATTATTATTCGACTTACACAAAAAGATAGACATCTTAATTAAAGACAAAGAAACTAAAAAACCCCTCCAGGAAGAACCAGAATTACTAGAACTACATAAGAAAATAGACATCTTAATAAATAAAGAAGTCCAACCAAAAAATAACCTCGAAATAGATGAACTTATTAACCAATTAAAACGAATTGAATTAACTCCTAAACAAGAACGAAAAAATATAATAAGAAAACCACAAAAATGGACTTTCTATCAAATAGATGGAGAACCATCGAAAATAATGAAAAACAAGGAGAAGAAAGACAAAGAATAAGTTTTTCAGAGAATAGAATAGGAAATAATAATATATTATCTAGAATATACAGAAGACAACCTAATATGGAGCAGAACCAAGAACTTAACGAAATAATAGATGCAGACAAAGATTTACAAATTTTCCAACAACATCAATTAAAATTATTAAATCCTAAAACACTATATAACGCCGGATACTTTTCTACAGACAATCAGTTATATAGACATTATAGAGAAGAACAAATATCTGCTATAGGAGAGGACTTTAGAATACTAGATTTAGTAAATGCTAATTCCTTAAGACATCTAAAAAATAATAGAGTGGTATTAATGCATATGGGTTTAATTGTTATAGGAATAAAAGGTCTAACTAGAAAAAATCTAGGATCCAAAGTATTAATAACAATATATGATGATCGATGGTCAGACATTAAGAAATCAATAATAGGATTAACCGAAGTAGATATGACAAATAATGGAGGAATATTCTATATAACTCCAGACTTCCTAATGAATTTAAAAGAATTTGAAAAAAACATTAAAATAGGAATCCAAACTAAAGGATACGAAGAAATGAATAGTGGAAATAATTTATTAATGTGCATAGGTTTTATTGGAAAATTAACTTTAAGTAGTAATACAAAATTTAAACTAAAAGTAAATGATATAGTTGAAATAATGGGAAATAAAGGCATAAGTTTAATAAAACCAATAAAAATAGATCCCGAAATATATGCAGGTTTAGAATGGAATTTAAACAAATTTACTAAACCAAAATTTTTTACACCAGACTCTCATCTATTATATACTACAAGTAAAGGAGAAACTTCGGTCAGGTTTACAGATTATAATTACACAACTAAATTTCTTTTAGTTGTG
>NW_025815529.1:0-1060 GCF_002878395.1 Capsicum annuum | reverse complement strand
ATTCGACACGTCTTGAAACACAGACCAAGGAGTCTAACATGTGTGCGAGTCAACGGGCGAGTAAACCCGTAAGGCGCAAGGAAGCTGATTGGTGGGATCCCCCCGAGAGGTGCACCGCCGACCGACCTTAATCTTCTGAGAAGGGTTCGAGTGTGAGCATACCTGTCAGGACCGAAAAGATGGTGAACTATGCCTGAGCAGGGCGAAGCCAGAGGAAACTCTGGTGGAGGCCCGCAGTGATACTGACGTGCAAATCGTTCGTCTGACTTGGGTATAGGGGCGAAAGACTAATCGAACCGTCTAGTAGCTGGTTCCCTCCGAAGTTTCCCTAAGGATAGCTGGAGCTCGCGTGCGAGTTCTATGACGGCGCGACAGCTTGGCAGAGCCGCGCCACGGAATCAAGAGCACCAAGTGGGCCATTTTTGGTAAGCAGAAATGGCGATGCGGGATGAACCGGAAGCCGGGTTACGGTGCCAAACTGCGTGCTAACCTAGATCCCACAAAGGGTGTTGGTCGATTAAGACAGCAGGACGGTGGTCATGGAAGTCGAAATACGCTAAGGAGTGTGTAACAACTCACCTGCCGAATCAACTAGCCCCGAAAATGGATGGCGCTTAAGCGCGCGACCAACACCCGGCCATCGGGGCAAGTGCCAGGCCTCGATGAGTAGGAGGGTGCGGCGGTCGCTGCAAAACCTTGGGCGCGAGCCCGGGCGCGAGCGGCCGTCGGTGCAGATCTTGGTGGTAGAAGCAAATATTCAAATGAGAACTTTGAAGGCCGTAGAGGGGAAAGGTTCCATGTGAACGGCACTTGCACATGGGTTAGTCGATCCTAAGGGTTGGGGAAACCCCGACAGATAGCGCGTTTCGCGCATGCTCCAAAAGGGAATCGGGTTAAAATTCCTAAACCGAGACGTGGGGGTCGACGGCAACGTTAGGAAGTCTGGAGACGTTGGCGGGAGTCTCGGGAAGAGTTATCTTTTCTTTTTAACAGCCTTCCTACCCTGGAATTGGTTCGGCCGGAGGTAGGGTCCAGCGGCTGGAAGAGCACCGCACGTTGC
>NW_025815528.1:0-1032 GCF_002878395.1 Capsicum annuum | reverse complement strand
ATTTAAAGTTTGAGAATAGGTCGAGGGCGTTGCGCCCCCGAGGCCTCTAATCATTGGCTTTACCCGATAGAACTCGCACGCGAGCTCCAGCTATCTTGAGGGAAACTTCAGAGGGAACCAGATACTAGACGGTTCGATTAGTCTTTCGCCCCTATACCCAAGTCAGACGAACAATTTGCACGTTAGTATCGCTGCGGGCCTCCACCAAAGTTTCCTCTGGCTTTGCCCCGCTCAGGCATAGTTCACCATCTTTCGGGTCCCGACAGGTATGCTCACACTCGAACCCTTCTCAGAAGATCAAGGTCGGTCGGCGGTGCACCCCTCGGGGGGATCCCACCAATCAGCTTCCTTGCGTCTTACGGGTTTACTCGCCTGTTGACTCGCACACATGTCAGACTCCTTGGTCCGTGTTTCAAGACGGGTCGAATGGGGAGCCCACAGGCCAGCATCTGGAGCGCGTAGATGCCGAAGCACGCCGGAGGCGCGCACTGCCTGCCACAATCGAGGAGATGGCGTTCCACGAGCGTATCGAGAGCCCAGTGGTGCCACGCCCCAAGTCGATCGGGGGACCGGCTCATTGATATATATGGGGTTCATGTTGATATATATACTGACCATAAGAGCTTGCAATATATTTTTAATCAGAAGGATCTAAATTTAAGGCAGCAGAGATGGCTTGAACTATTAAAGGACTACGATGTTGATATCTTGTACCATCCAAGAAAAGCAAATGTGGTAGCTGATGCGTTAAGTCGTAAGGCTATAATGGCGCCTATAGAAAGGCGAGGGATGGTTAAAGATCTTCACCAGTTAGCTAGTTTGGGAGTTCGCCTTCTTGAAACTCCGAATAAAGAGCTTATCGTACATAATGCTGCGGAATCTTCATTAGTAGCTGAAGTGAAAGAGAAGCAATATGCAGACCCTATTTTATTACAACTTAAGGAGAACGTTCAGAGTGGTGCGACCAAGGCATTTGAGCTTACGGGAGAAGGAGTACTTCAGTGCCAAAACCGATTGTGTGTGCCGGATATA
>NW_025815527.1:0-1633 GCF_002878395.1 Capsicum annuum | reverse complement strand
TTGAAAATAACTTTTCGATATATTTTGACTAATCGTTCATAAGAAAATCTGGGAAAAAGTTCAAACAAAACACTCCCAGAAAGACTTCAATAAATGTTAGAATTATCCTTTGCAATCTATATATTTACGTTAGAAAAATGGGGTTTATCAAATATTCTAATTCTAATATATAGAAGAGGCTTGGAAGCAGGAGGCCGTCGTGATGCCTATTTCCTCCGTGATTTTACTATATTACCCCTAATTAATTATTATATGTCATTTAGGTATTAAAATATTAATAATATTTAACAAAAATATAAAATAGACATTTATGACATGTCTGCTTCAATTGTAATTTTACTATTTCATCCCTAATTAATTATTATAAATCATTTAAGTATTAATCCGTGATTTTACTATATCATCCTTAATTAATTATTATATGTTATTTAAGTATTAAAAATTAATAATATTTAACAAAAAATAAAATACACATTTACGACATGTCTGCTTCAGTTGCTTCAACCGTAATTTTACTATTGCATCCCTAATCAATTACTATAAACCATTTAAGTATTAAAAAGATTAATAATATTTAATAAAAAAGATAAAATAAACAAAAAAAAATGATAAACAACCTTTTGAAATTTTCAAGTCTTATATAAGGCCTGTCTAATTTTTTTTCATAATTATTTTTTATATTAATTTTATTATACCACTTCTAATAAGTTATTTCCTAATTGATTATTATATGTTATTTAAGTATTAAAAATTAATAATATTTGATTAAAAAAAGTAAAATAAACATTTATGACATGTTTGCTTCAGTTGTTTCAATCGTAATTTTACTATTTTATTCCTAATTAATTATTATGATTCATCTAAATATTAAGAAAACATTTAATAAAAAAAATAAAATAAACAGAAAAAAGATAAATTAATTATTGATGTTTTAAATTAACTTGACATCTTATATGAGGCCCGCTTAAATTTTTTTTCACAACTATTTTTTATAGTAGTTTTATTGTATCACTTCTAATAAGTTATTATGAGTCATTTCAAACATGTCTACTTCGAGACTTCAATCGTGATATTTGATTGGCTCTCGAAATTATATCAGTATCACTTAAATTGAAATAGAAGAAAAAGTATTATAAATTTTAGTAATTAAAAACTTAAATTATTCTAAAAATATAATAGACTATCAATGCTACAAAACTTTGGACAAGGAGAGTATTATAAATTATAATAGCTAACAACTTAAAATAGTAAATTATAATGTCAAAAAATTATTTTAAATTGCAATAGCTAACATCTTAAAATATCTAAAAAAATATTTAAAATATAATTAATTATCAAAATTTTATTTGTATCATATAAATTGAGATTAAAAAATAAATATATTGGGACCGTGCTAGCATGGCCTTCGATATCTAGTATTGAAGATAAATGTATAAGTTTGACTTTCCACCCTTAAATTTGAAACTTTACATAGAATATTTAAATATTTTTGTCCAAATCACTTAGAGATCGTCTGGTGGTAGATACTAAATTTAATAAATTCGAAATAAAATAATAGTTTCAGAATAAAATATTAGTGTTATGTTTAGTTGTCAAATTCGGTAAAATATATTTCTGGATTAATAAATAGTAT
>NW_025815526.1:0-1031 GCF_002878395.1 Capsicum annuum | reverse complement strand
ATTACTGGATATACAAACTAACTCATACTGAAAGCATATACTCAATTAGAGTATTTCTTCAACACTTTTTCTATGAATTTCTAATGACTTTGGGGAGAAAAGAATCTTGGTCATGGTCTGAATAAGACATCTGAATAAGAAATCACAATATGGCTAGAATTCTATAATATGGAACACATGCCTACGAAACATCAGCTAGGATAGAGTTACTAAGCCTTATGCCCTGCAACTACTAACTTTCAATTTTAGTCACACTTCTCAAATACTCCCACAGCTATACACTTCCTCTTAGATACCACACTCATTTGATTCAACATATAATTCTCACATAGGCATTGATAAATCTATCTACTAAAGTCTAAACTAAACTAAATTTTCTCACTGTGATCAAGCCTAACTCGAAATCACAAGATACAACACACTACACCATAATACTAGTCTAAACCTATGATTCAATACACCATAATACTAGTCTAAACCTATGATTCAATCTTCTATGTCTTTTTTAGAGCTCACTCCCTAAGCATAACATGCCTTACCACTTCAACGACTAACTTAGAATTCTTACTATGGATTCACTAGCGTATATTGGATTTCTCCACTTATATCTCAATAGAACATTCAAGCCTATCTTCATAACTACACACTAACTTCTAGGCAAACAACTGGAAAAACATCCTTCTCACATTCTCTAAACCCTTATTATTAACAACTTTCATGCACTATTTTATAGAAAATCATACACAAAATTTCAACTAACTATGAAATATATCAAAACTTATCCTCAATATTACTTCACACTTATAACCTTAGATCAAACAAGCATACAAAAATTTCTCCTAGACAAATAATTACTCATCACAACTATCCTTACATAAGGATAGGTCACAAAAGTTAGAATATGAGGACCCAAAACATGAAGGGATACTATGCATAACTTGACACTTCACTGAGGCTGGAGGAATGAGTATCAATATCATGGATTTATCAAGAGATCTAAACTGAGGGTATACATGACATAATATGAATTT
>NW_025815525.1:0-2744 GCF_002878395.1 Capsicum annuum | reverse complement strand
CCCCCCCCCCCCCCCCCCCCCCCCCTCAAAAAAATTATTTTTTAATTTATTTTTTAAAAAAAACTAAAACCTTTTTCTTACCCACCCCTCCCCCTCCCCCTCCCCTCAATCCCTCACTTCATTACCCTACTCCCAAATATTTTTTTTTAATAAAAGGTTCATAATTATTTTCTTACCTTACCCTCTTATCCTATTCTTACTCATTATTTTATGTTAAATATATACAAATTTCTATTTGCATAACCAACACAAGAAAATAAGTAAGAAATAATTTATTTTTCTAATTTTTTTTTTGTATTCCACAACAAACGCACATGTAGCATATATAAAAGATGCATTCAAAGTTTGTACTTGTCATTGGTGGTCACGTTTCAAACACCAAAAGAAAATGAAATTTGTTACTATAAAAAATGAATTCGATTACATTTATTTTGATCTACTCTTGTATTGATTTTGTTAAAATTTACATGAATTTAACAACTTAATATATTTACATGGCGTAACTTACGACAGATTAGCAGGAAGAAAATTATTTAATTAACAATTATTGATAAATTTAACACTTATAATAATTAAGGATATTTTAATAAACTTATCAGTTACTATATAGTATCATACCGTCAAACCAAATAATAAAATTGTTATTAAACAATCGTGAACGATACAGTTCATCCAAACATTGTATTGTGTACAGTACAATACCATACCATACCATACAGTATGGTACATTATGAAACTATGGCAAACGACCATCCAAACACAGTGTAAGTCGAGTCAACTAAAGGCCCAAAGTCTGGTGACTTGAATTATTTTTTTATATTTGAAAAATAATTTATAAAATATGTCTATATAATAAATTTAATATATTTGTTCATATATAAATATATTTGCAGACATGTAAACTATTCAGTTCGGCTGGATTTTTTTTTTTAATTTAGTTTTATAAATTATAAAGATCACTCTTATTGTTCGGGATGGTTATAAATTTATTTTAGTTTAAAAATGCTATAAATTGATTCTATATATTTAGGTTGGGGTAGTTCGAACAGGTTTTCATATTTTTTTGACGCCCCTAGTTTGTTGTAATCCATTTCTATTATCACATGTTTGTGCTTTGGTTACTGCATTATTTCATTGTACTGATTTTTCTTCTTTTGTATGTATGTTGAATATTGCACGCCTTTTTGCGTTATTTTTGGTGTTCTTTCTTCCATTCTATTTTGCATTATTTTATTGATGTTAACGTTCTTTCTTCTGTATGTTGTGTTCTTCTCTCTGTTTTACATTATTTTATTGTTGTTACTATTCTTTTTTCTGTATGTAGGCTGGGTACTGCTCTTCACTTTGCATTATTCAGAGTTGTTAATGTCCTTTCTTCTATATGTTGTGTACTGTTCTTCATTTTGCATTATTTCATTGTTACTGTTCTTTTTTATATATGTTGTGTACTTCTCTTTATTAGTTTATTTTACATTATTTCATTATTGTTACTGTTCTTTGTTCTATATATTGTGTACTGCTTTCTATTTTGTATCATTTCGTTGTTGTTACTGTTCATATTTTTGTATTTTTCTATCTCTACGAGTTAGGATAAATTTGTGCAGATTCTATCCTACTTGCACTCTGCTTATGGAATTACAGGGGATATGTTGTGGTTCTTACTCAACGTAGCAGTTTTTGTTAAGGAATATCATCCATAGAGAAGAGAGGAAAATGCATGAACAAATACAGCGAAGTGAGGAGCGGAGGGAGAATCAAGAAATGGAGAATTAAGAAAAATATCTAATTATCTGAAAAACTTACACAGAAAGTATCAAGACATATATATATATATACACACATACACACACACTCACTAACAGAGGTGAACCCAGGATTTGAAGTCTGTGGGTGCACCAGTGTTGTTAAAGGCGCGCATAAGCCTCGAAGTAAGACTTAAAATATGTTGAGCGCTCATCTCACTTAATGTGCAGCTTAGGTTCTAATTTCTAATACATACTTTTCCTAGGCGAAGGCTAAACAATTGATATTTCACTTTATAAAAAAAAATAAAAATTGTGCATATATTTCTCATTCATATTTATATTATTAGTCTTGGACTAGACATATATTTATATTTTTTTCTCCTTTTATGTCCTTTTTGTTAAATCTCACACTTTATTTGTACTTTGTGATTAAACACAATAGACCTTGAAGCTTTTTTACGCTTATTGCTTTTGATAATATTGTGGTGCACCAATATTATCTTAAGACGTTAGAAAAACTTTGAGTGTCAATTATGGGACATTATCATATTCAACTCGCCAAAGACATGAACAATAAAGCAAAAATAATTATATCGAACGAATATGAGTTCTAAGATAATAACTTTACTTTCTTATAATATAAAGTTTACTTTTATAACCATCAATTGTGGTAGGTTAGTGGTGAAGGGGTGTTCACCATAGGGATTGGTTGTGAGTTTGAATCCCCATTTCATCAAGTTGGTTCGAATCCCCATTTCATCAAGTTTTGTTAATAAGCCATTAAATCTGAAGAATTGGAAATAAAAGAGAAGATGTTGTGTGGTTCCCAGGAATCGACCCTTGGTTGCGTAGGTGGAAGTGCAGGCGTCAACCAGCACACCAAGGTGCACTATTTGTCAACTATGGGTGCATTATAGTATATATTCCAATTTATCAAGGTATATACATATATATACACACAATTTTTTTCGACGTTAACGGGTGTACGTGCACCCCCCC
>NW_025815524.1:0-1282 GCF_002878395.1 Capsicum annuum | reverse complement strand
AATTTTGATTCAATGCTAGATATTAATGTAATTAAGTAGGCTAATTTTTGTGGATTTTCTTTTGTTTTATTTAGACTTATATATTCTGAATAATTACTAATTAACGATTCTTTAATTTTTCTAAAAGTTTCTCTATTTTTAAATGGTCTTCGCATAATTAATTAATTATAAGTAAATTGTTTTAACTCTAAATCTAATTTTAACTCTGACTTATACATTCTAACTCTAACTCTAATATATATCTCTGATACCATTTGTAGGGGGGTGCGCGGATTTAATAGGTATAATAGATTTAATAGGTATAATAGATTTAGTATGTTTCTAGTGAATCTATTTTTATTTATGCGTGGATATTTTTTAAATTTTGGATTCTTATCTTTTAATGATTTACTTTTTTCGTAAGATATATTCATTATTTTATCCTGTAGTAATTGCAGAGTTACAAATTCGTGTATAATAATTTATTCTTTCTGTACTATAATGTATATCTAATTCTAGATTTTCAATATTATTTATTATTTTGTATTGTTCTTCTCGTAGTGAGTTTTTTAAATTATCTAAACTATTACATGTACTTTTATCTAAATTTTCTAAAGTTTTTTCTATCCATATTAATTTTTCTTTTAGGTCTCCCATTAGTTGTCTAATTCGGTTTCTATAATTAATCTCTTTATTTAGATTTTCTTGATTTTCTCTAGTTTGTCTGATATATTCTAACATTTTTTAATCTGAATAATATCCTTCTGGGTAAATTTCTTCGTATAACTGTTCTAGACAATTTGCAGTTTCTATTTCATAGTTTATTACTTCTTCTAATATTATTTTCTTAATATCTATTATTTCTATATCTTTAAGTATATATAAGATTAAAACTTTAAGATAATCTAGATAATCTATTTTTAAAATTGTTTTGTAGCTGTTTGTTTTAGTCTTAGTAGTTTTTGCATATTTTTATTAAGAGATTTTATATCTTTATTTTCCATGTATTTATCTATATTTATTTTTATCTGTTTTTCTAGTAACTGAGTGTTTTTTATATCTTTTTCCAAAAATTTTATGTAACTTATCATCGTAAATATTTATAAGAGTAGTTAGGTAGTTGTGATATATAATTTACTCTAGACATATAGTATTTACCAAAAGCTTTTTCTAATATGATTTTTCTTATATCTGCTACTTTTATATTTCTAAGTGCATACAAAATAAGTATCTTGAATTTATCTACCATTACATCAGATATATTATCATTCATTTTCATAAATTTGCTTTTTTCAAAATATTC
>NW_025815523.1:0-1067 GCF_002878395.1 Capsicum annuum | reverse complement strand
ATGTTCCCCTTTCTCATTCTTTGTCAAAGGAAATTTTGAACACCCCCTACTTCAACCACTACTACAATGTGATGCTTAAATTAGTATTTAGGAACATTATATTGTCAGTTTGAAACTAGGGTTGAGAATTATGTTTATGAAAGGAAAAATATTGATTTTCCCTCTTGCTATAAATTATTTTCTAATCACAGTCGGGGGTTTTGATACTTGAAACGACTATTTGAAAATATTGTACTTTCATATACGAATTCGAACAGTTAAATGATGAAATTATAATCTTTAGATCTTTTAGAAATGCTTTGAAATACAATGATGTATGAGTACGTCACCTCATCCATTAAATTAATGAAAGTATTGAACTTTAAGACATGTTTTAAGAGTCTAATGAAGATTTAACGATGATCATATTTATGATCTTGAATGACATGGTTAAGAGTCAATAATATTTTATAATAATGATTTTGGCATGTTATGGATGACTTGCAAATCTTGACGAAATCAAAATATGATTGGCTTAAAGAAAGAGTACTCTATGGATAAGTGTTATGAAAGATATTTTCATTAGGCTTAAAGAGGATTATTTAGTTCACCGAGAAGGTGTAAGTCCTAGTGACCAATGCCTAAAATCTACATTTTACCGACATAGGGGAGGTTTCCTAACTAATAGGACAACCTTATTCATGCTTCCTTTATGAGGACGGTATGATATGATGTCCAAATGAAGTTCACCCCAATTCATGCCCCAAACATAGATTGAGGCCCCGCTGGTTGGTTAAAAACAGGACCCATATACCTTATGGGTTGCCTAAGATCGATGAAACTACTTAGTCCATGAATAAAGTTAATAAATTATTATACTGTCATGTCTTAAGTTCCTTATCCCATATCTTCTCTATTTGATTTATACTATGTATCTTATGACTTACTCTATAAATTGTTGTGTGCATTCTCATAATTTTTTGCCAGTATTCCGCCTACTTACCATCCACATACACTGTATCATTTCATGATGTAGGTTCGGAGGTATTTTTCCATGATTCTATGTAGCACTAAGACCTTTTTGGTAC
>NW_025815522.1:0-1488 GCF_002878395.1 Capsicum annuum | reverse complement strand
TAACACCAACAACTATGAAAGAAAAAATCTTTTTGATATTTTCGTTATATAAAAATGTACAAAGCTCCTATTGAAAGAATTTTTTTTTTGGAGTTTTCGAATGGTGAATGCTTACTAAAGAAATAAAAGGAAATTTTTTTTAACGTTTTTGATTTTTTGGGAAATGAGTGCAAAAAGTAAAAAAAATATTTTTTTTTTGAATTTTTGAATTGTGAAAAACAAAAGCCATAAAGAATCCTAAAAACTACCAAATCTCTTTTTTTCACTCTTTTTTTCTTTCTTTTTTCAACAATTTCCTTCCTACACACTTTTCTTCTAACCCATACTTTTGCCCAAATCAGTCTGTCAAATGACCTCGTTACCCTCAAAGATGCAACATTTAGCACGTAGGGATGCTTTAGAGGTGAGTTTCCTACAAAGGACCAAGTGGGCCCTGCTAGGTCTTCAATATGATGCACATAAGCATGACCTAAAGACTGACCTACGTTGGGATTCACTAACAAGGCTGTTCGGGGGAGCGTATGATCGATAGTGGCTGCTTTGCTTTCCACCTACTCCATAACACCGACGGATCCCCTCCTAAAATAAGGGTAACTCAACTAGAGGTCGTGTACAACACGTGTACTACGAACTTGTTGCAGAAAGAATGACTCGGGATATGCACATGATGCCAGATATAAATCAGTAACACATAAGATAAAAACTATAAACAAAGAGCACGTAGACACTCAAAAGTGATAATACAATAACACAAAACAACACAAACAAAATATTTATACACCTATAGTGCCAAACTAACCCGATACAACTCCAAAATAAGCTCGAATTCTGAAAATTCCCAGCAGAGTCGCCAGAGCTGTCACACTCCTTTTTTAACTCCAGAAAGAAATTGATTTTTAAGTTTGAAAGAGTTTTCATTATTAAAGTGACAAAAGATTGAAAATTTATTTCGAAAAAGGATTATTTATATTTTTTATTCAGAGTCGCCACTTGACATAATTCAGTGTGCCAAGTCACCTTTGAAAGATCCTTTTCAAAATAATTTGACTCTTTAAACTGTTTTGCAAACAAAGATTCCGGTTAAGGAATTCTGTTGACCGAGGGGAAGGTGTTAGGCAACCCTCGATCCCGTGGTTCGAACACGGTCGCTTGGTGAAGCGTATCGGCTAATTTTGACATTACAAATGTATATACCACATAAAACAATCAATCAAACACACAAAACAAAATAAATTCAAAATAGTGTTCATTCCAATTATACAGTCCAAAAATAAAAGATGCGGAAAATAAATCCTATTCTAACCTACACTAATACTAAACTATGCTTCGATGCTTTGCTCCATCAAATGTTCCAGGTCTTGACCGTGTGCCGTCTTCAAGTACAACTTTCTCGGGGCATTCCCCGGATAAAGCGATACAGATACCTCGGGGCATTCCCCGACCAAATAAGTACATTTTTCAATTGCGATAAAACTAATCCATTCAACA
>NW_025815521.1:0-1227 GCF_002878395.1 Capsicum annuum | reverse complement strand
ATAGTGAACAAAAAAGAGGAAAAAGTAGAATGGTTATTGATTATAGAAATTTAAATGCAAAAACTATGACATATAATTACCCAATACCAAATAAGATATCAAAAATAAGACAAATACAAGGATATAACTACCTTAGTAAATTTGATAGTAAATCAGAATTTTGCCATTTAAAGTTAGAAGAAGAATCTAAAGAATTAACTGCATTTACGGTACCACGAGGATTTTATGAATGGAATGTACTACCATTTGGATATAAAAATGCACCAGGTAGATATCAACATTTTATGGATAGCTATTTTAAACAATTGCCTAATTGTATAGTATACATAGATGATATACTATTATATACAAAAATTAAAGAAGAACATTTAAAATTATTAGAAGAATTTACAGATATAATAGAAAAATTGGGAAATATTTAAGTGAAAAGAAAGAAGAAATAATGAAAAATCAGATAGAATTTTTAGGAATACAAATAGATAAAAGTGGAGTAAAAATGCAACAACATATAGTTCAAAAATAATAAATTCAGAAGAAGAATTAGATACAAAAAAAGAAATTTCAATCATTTTTAGAATTAGTAAACCAAGTAAGAGAATATATTCCAAAATTAGCAGAAAACTTAAAACCATTACAGAAAAAAATTAAAAAGAATGTAGAATATAGCTATAATGAAGAAGACAAAAAACAGGTATAGAAAATAAAATTACTTTGTAAAATATTACTAAAATTAAAATTTCCAGATGAAAATAAAAAGTTTACATATATAGTAGAAGCTGATGCAAGTGAATATAGTTATGGAGGAGTACTCAAATATAGATATGAAGAAGAAAAATTAGAACATCACTGTAGATATTATTCAGGAACGTTTAACGAAACAGAAATAAAATGGGAAAATAAATAGAAAAGAATTATGTTCTTTATATAAATGTTTAATAGCATTTGAACTATATATCGTATATAACAAGATTATTGGTAGAACAGATAATACACAGGTACGATCGTGGCTAACAAGAAAAATACAAAACTCAGTTACGACAAAGGAAATTCGGAGACTAGTATTAAATATACTGAATTTTACATTTACAATTGAAGTAATCAATACTAAAAAAAATATCATTGCAGATTACTTATCAAGACAAAGCTACTCAAACTGATTTACCAATGGAAGAGGCCGATACCAAAGATACCCAGACTGATTTATTGCTCCAAATGTTTAAACAAATG
>NW_025815520.1:0-1695 GCF_002878395.1 Capsicum annuum | reverse complement strand
TTAGCCAAAATTAAATGCTATAAGTGTAGCCAGTATGGTCATATAGCTCCAAACTGTAAACTACAAAAACTCAAGTCCTTAGGACTTTTTGAAGAAGTTCATGATCAAGTCTATAATTTATTATACTCCTCTGCTTTCGAATCTGATTCTACTTCTGAAAATGATTTTGAATTACCTAATTCTGATAGTGAGCTCGATCAGGCTAATAAATGTAATGACTGTGATAATGATGTTTGCAATTGTGATGAAATGATGTATAAACTGCAAGCGCAATTCGAAGACCTTGATTTGAATGTTCAAACTCTTACTGCTGAAAACGTCCTGGAATTACTAAAAGAATTTATTGATGAAAAACTGTGTGACAAAATCCTCAAGTTTGCTACTCAAAAAACTTCTGTTAATACTAGTATTTCTAAAGATAACTCTTTTGATAATCATCATATGTCTTATTCCTTAGCTGAAGTTAATCGACGTCTTGCTTTGAATAAAACCCCCGGTAGAGATACTACCTTAAATGATTTGAAAATCGAAGTTGAGCAATTGAAAAAGGAGATTATTTCCTTAAAATAAAACCAGATGATCTCCGATCATCGAATTTTGAAAATTGAAGAAAAGGTTATTGATCTTCATCAGAGGTAGAGGTATGGACTGCGTACATCTTACCCCCCTCCCCAGACCCCACTAGGTGGGAATACACTGGGTTTGTTGTTGTTGTTGTTGTTGAAGAAAAGGTTATTGATGTTCTCGAAACCTCTTTTGCCTCAAAAGGAAAAGATAAAGAATTCGAATACTCTGATAATTCTGAAATTGATAAATTTAGTCCAGCTGAAGATTTGAAAAAGGATTATTTCTTGGGAATGATGCAGATTATTACTGCTCATAAATGGTATATAAACTGCACTATTTTGATAAATAAAGAATTTTCTATTACCAATATTGCTATGATTGATAGTGGTGCTGATGTTAGTTGTATTCAAGAAGGTTTAATCCCAACCAGGTATTTTGAAAAAACCACTCATATAATAAAGTCTACATCTGGTCATACTCTTGATATCAATTATAAATTGTCAAATAATCATATCTGCCGAGACAGAGTATGCATTCCACATTTCTTCTTTTTAGTAAAAAATCAGCTTTATCCTCCTATTATTTTAGGAACACCTTTTATAAATGCTATTTACCCGTATACTCATATTGATGCAAATGGTTTTAAGGCTACTTACAAGGATAAACAAATTTCTTATCCTTTTGTTACTCATCCTGTAACCAGAGATATAAATGCCCTTATCAATATGAAACAAAATCAACTTAATTTCTTAAAATTAGAATTAATGAGTATTAATATCTTTGATTCTTTAAAATCAGTAAAAGTCCAAGAAAAAATAAAAATGATTTCTAATCAATTGATTCTGGATATTTGTGCGGATCATCCAAATGCTTTCTGGAACCGAAAGAAGCATATTGTTTCTCTCCCTTATGAAGATGATTTTAGTGAAGAAAAGATTCCTACAAAATCTCGACCCTGTCAAATGAATACAAAATTAGTGGAATTCTATAAGACAGAAATTGATAATCTTCTACAAAAGGGTCTTATAAAACCCTCAAAATCTCATTGGTCTTGTACCGCTTTTTATGTCAATAATGCTGTTGAAAAGGAACGAGGAATACCTCGACTAGTTATAAACTATAAACCTC
>NW_025815519.1:0-2063 GCF_002878395.1 Capsicum annuum | reverse complement strand
TTTTTTTGGCTTCTTGTTCATCATCACAGAACTCTATTTTTTCAAGGGATTTACACAAAACATACAAAAATCCATCCTCACTCGTCCTCACAGAATACACCCACACACCTATAGACTAAATCACACGCACACATATTTCTCATAAAGAACGCACTCACCTCTCTCAAATTCTCACCCAAAATCGCACATACACCTACACCCACACACCTATAGACTAAATCACGCGCGCATACACATATTCCTCATGAAGACCACACTCACCTCTCTCAAATTCTCACCTAAAATTGTACATACACACACGCCCACACTCGATTCACACTGGAAATCAAAGAAGTAAGTAAAAAAATAGAGAGATCGAGAGAAGAAAAGAGGGATAGGATAGAGATTGAGAGAAGAAGAGAGGGATACAAGGGATATCGGGAGTAGCGAGAAATAGAGAGGGATCAGAATTGAGAGAGAGAAAAGGAAAGAGGGGATAGAATACTCTATCATCATTGAAAACTCGACTTCTCTCTGATTTTTATCGCTGCTAGAGCTCGCCAGAGCTCCGTCGAGTTAACCGTTAAACCCAGCGACTAAAACAACCCAAAACCATCTCTCTTTCACCAAAAGTCATCAACTAGCCAGCTCTTGAGGCATTTTTTGGCTGACCCACCGATATCTATTGGAAACGCCGGCAAACCAGCTGGATTTTGGTCGAACGGTCATCAAAAATAGTCTACCAATCAACTTCTCTATTTTTCAAATTCATCCTCATCTCGCCAGAAGAATAATTGGTTGTTTCGTTCAATTATCGGGTTGGGTCCATGTTGAGTTCATTGAATCGAGGTCTTGGTTCATGAGCTCCGAATCCATCGCTAAGTGTTCGGAATAAAATTGAGGTCTATTTCTCATCCCATTTTTTTATTAATCTTTATCGTTTGATGACTTATACGGTGAATTGATAATGTGTGGATCTTGCTTTGTTTGATTTGATGTTGTTCGGATCATGAATATTGATTAATCGGTCACTTGAATTGGCTAATTGGTTGATAATAACTTGAATTTGTTTGAGGTAAATGAAATTGGGACGGGAATTGAAAGTTGATAAAGTGCATATTGTCGTTTTGATGCATTAATGTTGATGAATTTGATAGTATCATGATAAGACCGTCAAAAGCATAGGCAAAAGGTAGTTGGGTAGGCAAATTTTAGGATCTGTGATTGTTGAATGATGAAATATTTGTGGAGTGGTTTTGATTTATGCATTGGGATCTATTGTATCCATTCGGCCGGGAAATGCCCCGAGGGATTTGTATTGATTTATTCGGGGAATTCCCCGAAGCATCATGTACTTGAAGACGGCGCACGCTCAAGGCCCGAAATATCGGGTGGAGAAGTCAATAGAGCATAGTTTAGGATTAGCCTAGGATAGAGTAGGTTTATGTTTCCACATTCTTCTATTTCAGGACTGTATAATTAGACTGAACACTATATTTTTGGGATTTTTTTTGGTTCATGTTTGTTTGCTTGATTGTTGCTGCTTTGTGTGGTTTATACATTCGTAGTGTCAAATTAGCCAATATGCTCTACCAAGAGACTGTGGTCGAACCACGGGACCAAGGGGTGCCTAACACCTTTCTCTCGGTCAACAGAATTCTTTAGTCGGAATCTCTGTTTGCGGATCAGTTATAGAGTCAAAACCGTTTTGAAAAGGATTTCCAAAGGTGACTTGGCACACCGGATTATGCCAAGTGGCGACTCTGAGTTTTGAATATAAAAAGTCCTTTTCGAAACAAATTTTTAATCATTTTGTCACTTTAATAATAAAAGCCTTTTTAAAACTCAAAATCACAATCTATTCGGTTAAAAAGGGGTGTGACACCATTGAAGAATAAAGCATGTGCATATTCTACTCTGTTTTCGAAGTTCACTTTGTGACTATATTGGGTATATTGTTTTTGTGGTTGCATATGAATTTTAAATGATATATATGGATTAGACTGTTAAGTTTAATATAGAAAATTTAAAATAAAATAAAATAACATAAAATTATCAATATCAGAAAATCAATCTAAAACATT
>NW_025815518.1:0-1099 GCF_002878395.1 Capsicum annuum | reverse complement strand
CAGGGAAATTATGGTTTTCTAATCTAACTGAAAATAATAAAAGGGTATTAAGAACTAACAAACCTACAGAAGAAACATCATCAACAACTACAACTAAATTAACACCTATAGAATTATTAAAAAAATATGAAATAGCTATAAAAGACGAATTTAGCAGCATGAAAACAACAGAAGAAGAACAAAATAAAGAGAAAGATATAAATAGGAATTTAATGTTAAAATTAGCATTATGTAATATGTGTTACATAGATGAGTATACTTGCGCATTTAAAGAATATTATTATAAAGGAACATATAATACAGAAGAAAGTAAAGAAATAAGAAAATTATATTTTGATAAATTAGCTGAACCATTTAGTTCAAAAATAATTAAAAGTTGGGATGAAGAAAAAATAGTAGATACTCTAGGAGCAAGAATAAATTTTTTACAACAATGGTATAGAAACCTATGTGAAAAATATAAAGAAGAAATAAAAATGGAAAAAATATTAATAAGAAATTTAGCATGTTGCAAAGATAAAATAGCACCTCAATTTGAATGCGAAGAAAGATATTATAAGAAAAGAAAAAGACAAAAGAAATATAAGAAATATAAGAAATACAAAAACTCAAAATATAAATATAAGAAACCAAGAAAAAAATATTATGTAAAATATTATAAACATAAAAGACCATATAGAAAAAGAAATCTATAAAAGAATGTACTTGTTATAATTGCGGAAAATTAGGATATTTAGCTAGAGATTGTAAATTACCTAAAAACTCAAAAAATAAACAAATATCAAAAATAAAAATAGAAAATACAGAATTTATGCAGATAGATTACATAGATTACGAATTAGAAAGTGAAGATAGTATATAAGAAATTTCAGAGAATGAAACAGATAATGAAATAGATAGTGAATTAGATGAATTAAATGACTGAAGAAGATATAAGAATAAATCAAATAACTGAAGAAGATATAAAAATAATAACAAAGGAAGAATATTTAAATGAAGAAGGAACAGATCAAAAAATAATATTTGATAGTCATATATTTGATGAAATAAAAGGAAAAGAATTAGATTTAAGTGTAGAAAAAATATTTAAAATACCAAC
>NW_025815517.1:0-1284 GCF_002878395.1 Capsicum annuum | reverse complement strand
GGCTAAAATTTGATTGGGGCATGCCATTGAGGTTGGGAATCATCCCAGTGTGGTTCGTTTTAATTTTCATAGCCATTTGGGTGGACAAACGGGATAAACGGCGTGCATAGGGTATTTTCGGTAAAAATCAGTATGCTATAGCCTATGGTTTTGGGGGTGGGCCCGGGGTTTGGGCATGCTGTGGGCTAAAAATCAACAGAAGCATGCTAGGGAGGTTGGGGATCATCCCTATGTGGTTCTTTTAAATTTTTGTGGTTATTTGGGTGGATAAACGGGCAAAATGGCGCGAACGGGAAATTTTAGGCCAAATTGGTGTGCTAAAGACCACAGTTTCGGGGGTGGACCCAAGGTCCGGGAGTTCTGTGAGCTGAAAATTGTTAGGGCATGTCAGGAAGGTCGAGTCATTCCAATGTGGTCCATTTAAGTTTTCGTAGCTATTAGGGTGGAGAAACAAGCGAGACGGCGCGAATGGGGCATTTTCGAGACAAATCGGTGTGCTATAGCCCACAGGTTTGGGGGTGGTCCTGGGGTCAGGGTGTGTTGTGGGCCAAAAATTGATTGGGGTGTACCAGGGAGGTTAGGGATCATCCCAATGTGTTCCTTTTAAATTTTCATGGCCATTTGGATAGACAAACAGGCGAAATACTGCTAATAGGGATTTTTTGGGAAAAATCGGTGTGCTATAGCCCATGATTTTGGGGGTGAGCTCGGGGTTCGAGCGTACTATGGGCTAAAAATTGATTGGGGAATGCCACAGAGGTTAGGGATAATCCAAGTGTGGTCTGTTTAAATTTTCATGGCAATTTGGGTGGACAAACGGGTGAAAAGGAGCGAATGGGGAATTTTTGGGTAAAATCGGTGTGTTAGCCCATGATTTTGGGGGTGAGCCCATGGTTCGAGAGTGATGTAGGCCAAAAATTGACTGGGGCATGCCAGGGAGGTTGGCGATCAACCCAGTGCTGTTCATTTAAATTTTCTTAGCCATTTGGGTGGAGAGACGGGTGAAACGGCGCGAACGAGGCATTTTAGGGCAAATCGATTTGCTATAGCCTACGGTTTTATGGGTGGGCCCTAGGTTCGAACAAGTTGTGGAATTAAAATCAATCGAGGCGTGTGAGTGAGGTTGGGAATCATCCCAGCATGGTCCGTTTAAATTTTTATGGCCATTTGGGTAGACGAACGAGCAAAATAACGTAAACGGAGAATTTTTGAGCTAAATCGGTGTGCTATAGCCCAGGATTTTGGGGGTGAACCCAGGGTCCGAGCATGTTATAGTCCAACAAT
>NW_025815516.1:0-1868 GCF_002878395.1 Capsicum annuum | reverse complement strand
CTACACACTTTTCTTCCAACACATGCTTTCCCCAAATCAGTCCGTCAAGTGACCACGTTACCCTCAGATATACAACATTTAGCACGTAGGGATGCTTTAACGGTGAGTCTCCTATAAAGGATCGTGTGGGCCCCGCTAGGTCTCAATATGATGCACATAAGAATGACCTAAATGCTGACCTATGTTGTGGTTAACTAACAAGGCCGTTTCAGGGAACATATGATCGATAGTGGCTGCTTTACTTTCCACCTACTCCATACATCCAACGGCTCCCCCCTAAAATAAGGGTGACTCAACTAGAGTTCATGCGCACGACGTGCACTCCTGGACTTGTTGCAGAAAGAATTGACTCGAGTTATGCAAATGATGTTAGATATAAAGCGGTAGAACATAAGAGAAAAACTGTAAACACGTAGCACTCAAAAATGATAAAATAAACAACAAATGATAGCAGAAACAATGTTTATACGCCCATAATGTCAAATTAAGCCGATACAATTCCAAAAATAGGCTCAAATTCTGAAAAGATCCCCAGCAGAGTCGCCAAAGCTGTCACTCCCCTTTTTTAACTCCGAAAATTATGGTCTTAAGTTCGAAAGGGATTTTTTATTATTGAAGTGACAAAGGGTGAAAATTTTTTCTAAAAAAGGATTATTTTTACTTTCAAAACTCAGAGTCAGTCCAGTGAGATACCCATGCATTAGATATGCATGCTCAGTAGTAGAAGTTCAGCCTATCAGCTTATCCAGTCATGAGTTCATGAGAACAACTCAGTCACAGATCCATACGTCAGATATGCATGTTCCTTATGAGAATTCAGCTTATGAGTATTCCATGCATTAGATACCAGTACATTCAATCGTACTCACGCATTTGTGCTATGGTGTTTTACTTTACGCCATAGGTTCAGAAGAACGAGTTCCAGAGCACCCCTAGTGGATCAGACCAATCAGCAGAAGTAGATCTAGCAATGAGTCCTCATCATTTGAGGATGGTTCTTATTTCATTTTATTACTAGATTCAGTATTTTAGTAGTTGGAGTTAGTTGGGGATATGTCCCATCAACTTCTTTTCAGACAGTTTAGAGGCTTTCAGACTACAGAGTTTTTTTTTAGATTAGTTATACAGATAGTTATTTTAGTTTGATGTTGATAGTCTTTATTTAGTTTTATTTTAGTATTTAAAATTATGGCAAGTTTTCACCAGTTTTTCGCATTATTCAGTATTTTTATATAGTTATTGCAGCAGGTGCCAGATAAGGGTTAGCTTGTGGTCCTTTGGGATTATGAGCACCGTGTGGCATTCCGGTTAAAGAAAATTGGGGTATTACAAATATTGACCCATCTCAAAATCTCACCTTTTAATAAATCAAAACGATAAATAAGATATACAAATCATGATAGTTATATCAAGATTGAAAATATAATTATATTTAATAGTTTAGATAATATAATTTTTATCAGTCAGTCTAAAATAACAATCTTTACTCGGTCCTATTTAATACATACAAATTGCACTCGCACGACAAGTTGGAGCTATACCATTCTCATAATTAAGATAAACTATATTTAATCTCATGCTACAATCATTTTGATGGTTTGTCCAAATTTTCATATACGATTGTGACCTATAACTTTAACTTATAAGAATTGATGGTTTAATCTTCTATATATAATCTTAAACTCTATACACCAAATCATCTACTAGGAGTTGGCATAATTAAACATTTTTTTTTGGAATTAATCTTTTACTATTTTTTCTATCTTGTCTTTGAATATAATTTCTCAAATATTTTTAATATATATTATTTGCTTCACCTCTCTTATTGATTTATTTCTTGAAGTATTTTTGTGCATTTAGACGTCCCA
>NW_025815515.1:0-1535 GCF_002878395.1 Capsicum annuum | reverse complement strand
CTTTAAAACTAAGGAGTTTGCATAACTACACAATAATTGCTAACTCACTTTTTCTGAAAAAATTCAACCAAAAGCCACCTTTATCTGTTAGAAATGTTTGAAGATGGAAGAATATACAGTCTAGCATAATGGAACAAGTTTTCAAAAATCAAAGTTTGATTAGCAGGCGAAGGGAGGTAACTGAGCAGGAACAGACAAACCGTTCTGAGGTGCATTCGTAGCACCAAGGCTAGCAGCAGCATTGTTCTCAGGTACATTAATAGCACCTGAGCTCGAAACTGTGTAATAAAAAATAGAATTTACATCATTGTTTTCGTCCATGTGCTCAGTGATTAATGTTTCAAGGTCACTCCCAATTCTAGTGACAGGATGACCGCTATCATTTTTAGTGCTTGGCACTTCTTGTGAAACTCCCGAAGTTTCAGCATCTGCACTAGTTATATCGAGAATGCTTGGTCTTCCTCTTCTAGTTGGTTTGTTAACGGATTCGAGGTGCAGGAAATACATTTGGGCTTGGCTAGCCAACTGCGCTGTCATTCTTGTTTCACACAGTACCTCGATATACTTCTCCAGTCACCTCTTCCAAATATCTCTAAGCCCCGGAGAGATGACCTACAGCAGAAGAGAGATAAATAAGATATTATCAGCTTTGAAGTTAATCCACAAAACAAGATCGCGGGTGAGCATTTACTTAAATTTTTTACTTTAACTAAATCAGCTAACCACACACTACATTTTGTAGAGCCAAGAGCTCAAAAAGTGCAACTCCGTAGGAATATTTATTCCCATCTGCATGCACTGTGTAACACACAGATAACACTAATGAAAGTTGAAAGAGAGCAGATGGATGAGCTGGAATCTGCCAGCTAGTTGATAGTTGTCGCAAGTAATTATAACAAACTTAAGAGGTGGTTGTGTGATTAGCACAATAGAGTAGTTAGTTGGACAGATTCCTACACTAGAGTAGGTTGGCTAGGTGTGTATATATATCTTAGCTCTTAGCTGTTTTTGTACGCCGTATGATATTGAGAATTCAGTTTCTCTTCTTCCAGTTCCTTCTTCTTCATTATCTCTGTAGTTTTTAACATGGTATCAGAGCCTACAATGGCAAATGATGTTCGACTCGATCTATTCCAATAATCTCATTATCTCCTTCTTCGATTCCATTTTTTCTTGTCTCTCCATTTCTCCCTGTTGTCAAAATTGTTCTCTATTTCTCTGGTTACATTTGTTTTTTGTTCATCCATGGCGACTAACGAAAATTCCTCTTCTGCTGATGCTCATGGCGTTGAAGCTAGTGGATCAAGGCAAGCTGCATATTCTTGATCATCTGCAGTTTTTGATTCGTTTGACCAGCTGTTTTTGCAGTGATCCGATGCTTCTGGAGTTAATCTAGCCCATTGTGTTCTCTCTGGTATGGAGAATTATATTCTCTGGTGTAAATCAATATACATATCTTTGCTTGGCATAAACAATATTGGTTTTGTCTATGGTACATGCAAAAGGAGATGTATGAGGGACAATTGGCGTATCAG
>NW_025815514.1:0-3125 GCF_002878395.1 Capsicum annuum | reverse complement strand
GGCAACTTTTCCAAAATAACTACAAAAAGGAGATTTAACCACTATAAGCAGAAGCAACCCCCTTCCCAATAGATGTCATTACAATTGCCACCACCATAACCTACAGAAAGCCCCTACAGATTCTTTCATGGAGGAATGTGATGTCTTGTACATAAAACTATATCAAATTGCTGTTCTGACAGTCTTGATTTTCCTTTTTCTTGTGGTGTGCCAAATGCCAAGCAGCAAAATTACATTCATAACAGGTTCTCTTTGACCTACATGGTTAATAATAGTTTCTCGGTCCCCAAGATATCTATCATTTCATTGATGTTGTTAATTTTGGCTAACGAAAAAAATAACTGGTCAGCCTCAAGATTACAATAGAGTTTTTTAGACATGAGGATCTCAAGGTTTGTGTTCATATATATCAGCGTTTCAATATTTAAAGGTTCATTAATTTTTTTCTCTCGTAACCTCAACTATATTACTGCTCTGTTGTGAGGTTGGCATTATGATGTGCACATGATGTGAGACAATTCTTTTTCACTGTTTCCATAGACTATATTTTTTTCTTTTCCCATGTCACACTAAATACAACTTCTTGTGAAAGCAGCTTCTTCCAGAAATGCAGGATAAAATTGGGTAAAGTAGTCCCTTGTGGTCCATCCTTCCCCTGAACCCAACACATAACGGGAACTTAGTGCACAGGGCTACACTTTTTCACTAAATACAGCTTCTCATGGAAACAGCCTCTTCCAGTAATGAAGGGTAAGACTGTGTAGAAAACATCCTTGTGGTCCATCTCTTCCGTGGACCCTACACATAGCAGGAGCTTAGTGCATCGGGCTGCCCTATTTTACAAAATCAAGAAGCTGCAATACTTCAATCAAGTCATTTAATACAAGTACATTTAAATTTGTCTCTGTAGAAGCTTGAAGAAGGCGACGTAGAATATCATTTACAAAATGTGCTAGCGCATATCAGAGGTTCGATTTTCATTAGCCAAATAATGTACTGCTTTTGGAGTTATAATATTGTGTTTTGATAATGGTAGACCTGACTGATTTGCAATAGTAAGACAATTAAATTAAGAGAAGGTATTGCTGGTTTCATGTGAATTTACCAATCACCTTCATCACCTCAAATATCTTCTTTATTGTTAAAGTGGCAAATATACCCCTCAACTTTGTGTTTTTTTAGAAAGTATATACCCGTCATTAAAAAATGCTGCATATATATCCCCACCATCTAATGAATGGTGCATATTTACTTTTCTCGTCTACAAATATAAATTTACTGAACCTTAAAAAAATCATAAAACTTGTCTTTTAGTTCCAAAATTTCACGTGACTTTAATAAATTACCTCGCCCTTTTTAACTCCTCCAGTCCCGACCCAAATGAAAGAAACCCATGTTTTTGAGTGAACCAGGCTTGTAGCTGTGTTTTGGAGAGAATGCTCATTGGGCCTGCTTCACTAAGGAATTTATGTCCGTCGTTTAAAAATTTTTATACAAAAGTAGTTTTTTAGTAGCTAAGGGTACACCAGTCTTCGTAACACTATATGGTACTGTGCCAACATCCGTCAGAAGGAAAGAATGTTGGAGTTCGCCGAAAGAGTTGGGTGGAAATTGCAGAAATGAGAAAAAAAGCTGATTATCGAATTTTGCAGCAAAATCGGACTACAAGATCAGGTTTTTAAGATATGGCTGCACAATATAAAGTAGTTGGTGTTCAATTTTTGCAGAAGCATTGTTGGGGAATTTTATGAAGAGCTGCTTTTTAATATTTGGACTTTGGTACTACTATGAAATGAAAACTTCAGATATATCGCAATATATATCTTTTAAATATTCTTTTCTGACATTAGCTTATAACCGATTTTGAACCCGAGTGGATGAACCATCAATTTAGCTGATGAGTTTTTGTACAACGATCAAATAACAACAGCAGACTTGTTCTGTAGCTAAGAACACAAACTGTTTTTGTTCATTAGTTGCCATTCTATATCTTATAAGTTTCCCCCTCTCTTCTATTTCATTGTGAAATAATTTTAACTGGAATGCTATACTATCATGTAGCTCTTCTGGAATTGACATATTTAATTATATTAAAGTTTCAGAATACGTAGTTCCGGCTGGGAATAAGCGTATTAAGGATAAAATGTTTCTGGTTAAAGATGAAGAGTGTGTCCTTTATACCCAACAACACAAGAGTATACAGGTCCATTGGGGGCAAATAAGAGTTCATTGTACTATCATTCTTTACTTTTAGGGTCAATTAACCAGTAGTCCTCCAATTTCGTCTTGAATGGTTATTATAAATAGCTTATGCAAGTCATATATCACGTGACAAAACTAGACCTTAATATACAGAAAAAGTGGCCATTTTAATCCTTCATATGTACCATGTGATTAGAATTGTCCTTAATGTGTACAGAAAATAGATCCTTTTAAGTCCATATGTACCATGTAACCGAATTACTCCTTAATGTATGAAAAAACTGATCATTTTAGTCCGAAACCTTCAAAGTATCACGTGTGTTGTACAAAAACATACAAAAATGGGAGTAACCCTTTCGACCACAACCAAATCCTGTATGGTGAGAAGAGAAAACTTTTGCAACATTTAATGGAAAATTTTGTACCATTAATCACATCATGTTTATGCCTTCGAAATCATAACCCAACTGTTTGGCTTGCTACAAAACTATGTTATAAGGAAAGCAAAAGAAATGTATACTCCAATGTTTTAGGCGCACGCGATGGTGGGGGGAGGAAAAGGGCCACTTTTTCTATACATTAAGTATTTCTATTACAAAACATATATTTAGGACTAAAAGGATTACATTTTTATGTATATATTAAGAACTATTCAGTTAGGTGGTATCTACGAAGGACTAAACCCCTACACATTAAGGACCATTTTGATCATTTTCTCCATAACCCCTCCCCCAACCACTCGGTGATGGCTAGTAAATTAAGTTTTATTCCCATTCTTCCAGTTGTACCAATTTGGTCTTCAATTCCTTATAGTATTAGATTTACTTTATGATCACATAGCCATGAGAATAAAGAAATAAACTTGGCTTAGTAGCGTTTGGCAAAAAATAAAAATAAAAAGAACTTTAAAACTAAGGAGTTTG
>NW_025815513.1:0-1056 GCF_002878395.1 Capsicum annuum | reverse complement strand
GTCTATAACCTTGTACATAGATCATCGTGGTCTACGCCTAATCATGATATCAGTCGATGCGATAATAAACGTGTAAGTCTACGATAGACTATACTGATCGATGGATGACATAGTTCATGTTCTACGACGGTCTATTAAGTGTCATCACCAGTCCAAGATCATCTATTTAAATCATTTTTAATGTAATTATTTTCTTCCACCGACCCCAAAACATGTGATTACCCATTTAAATCATATTATATTTAATTATTTTCTTCCACCAGCCCCAAAACATGTTACTATTATCTATTTAATTTTTTTTAATTTAATTATTTATTTTTTAACTACCTCCACGTCATGGTCTATAGATGTGTACATAGATCACGGTAGTCTACACATAATCAGGATATCAGTCAATGCACTAATAAAGATGTAAGTCTATGGTAAACCATACAAATCGATGGCTGACATAGATCATGATCTTCGACAGTCTATTTAGTGTCACCACCAGTTCAAAAGAGAAAAATTACTTTTCCAACGGTAAAAAAAGGCTACTTTTGTAAGCCATCAGTGTGAACACTTTGTTTTTACTTCATATATAAGGTGTACATCCCGCCTTATTTTATTTCATTAACTTTATTTTATTTTTAAAAATTCTACAATGTCGCAAGCATCTCAATCATCCAATTCTAAAAATACTCTAATTTGTCATTATGGGAATCCAGCTGTCTTGAGGACGTCATGCACGGATTCAAATCCAGGTCGCAAATTTTATAATTGCGCAATTGCAAAGGTGAGGTGTGCGTGTTTTTTTTAAAAAGTTAAGTTAATGGTTATGTAATTATTTTTTTCCTAGGATAATGGCGCATGCTCGTTTTTCAAATGGCTTGATGAGCTATCACCTCCATCCAGTCCATCAATGTTTATTTCGGGACTCGACACATCAAATTTTTAAGGCTTGGCAAAATTTAATCTACTACAAAGGCTCCAACAATGCGAAGAAAATAAAGATTTTCTCATGACTTTGTTTAAAGAATCCGAAGAACAGAGGGATCACTTTAAACTATTGCTACATGA
>NW_025815512.1:0-1118 GCF_002878395.1 Capsicum annuum | reverse complement strand
CATCTATCAAATGCATTTTAAGTTTCTCATGGATAGTGAACCTAATAAGATAACGCAATGTTATTGCGTCCATAACTGGTGAATATGTCTCATCATAATCGACACCAGGCCGTTGTGAAAATCCTTATGCAACAAGGCGTGCTTTATACCTTTGTATTTCATGTTTCTTATTTTTTTTGCACAAAGACCTATTTATAGACAACAGGCTTAATACCATTAGGTGTTTAAGTTATAGGTCCAAAAGCTTCACGTTAAGCAAGTGAATTCAATTCAGATTAAATTGCTTCTTGCCATTTTAGCCAGTCATTTCTTTATTGATATTCTGTTACAGATCAAGTTTCAAGATCCTCACTATCTTGCATGATTTTCGTTGCAACATTATATGCAAAGACATGATCCACTACTATTTTAGATCTATTCAAATTAGTTTTAACATCACTTGAATTTATGGATAGTTCCTCATTTTCTTGAGTCTCGGGCTCATTGATCCCTTCAGGGATATCAACATTGCTCAAATCTTGAGCTTCCATTTGAGGATCTTTCGCAGTGTCATCTTGACCATTTGTTTTTCTTTTTCTAGGATTTCGATATTTAGAACCTAATGGTCTGCCATGCTTCAAGCATGTTTTTGATTCATTAGCTATGACACTAGTAGATGGTCCTTTAGAGACATCAATTCGAATTGGGACATTCTCTGCAGAAATATGTGATTTGGTAATCCTTTTCAAATCAGTAAATACATCCGGCACTTGATTTGCAATTTTCTACAGATGAATAATCTTTTGTACATCTTGCTCACAAATAGAAACACGTGGATCAAGATGAGATAGTGATGAATTTTTTCACAAAATTTCTCTTTTGATGTCACTATCTTCTCCCCCTAGTTTTGGAAAAACTATCTCATCAAAGCGACAATCTGAAAATCGAGCAGTGAACATATCTTCCGTAAATGGTTCAAGATAGCAAATAATGGAGGATGATTCAAAACCAACATAAATTCCTAACCTTCTTTGGGGGCCCATCTTGGTGTGGTTTGGCGGTGTTATAGGCACATAAACACTGCACCCAAAAATTCTCAAATAAGATATATTAGGATCTTGACCCAAAACCAATTGCAA
>NW_025815511.1:0-6989 GCF_002878395.1 Capsicum annuum | reverse complement strand
ATGGGCAAAATATATTGATATAGGCGCGTAATTTCGCCTATCATCAGTCCTATAATCTCTAAATTTTAAAGAAGACCCTTATTCTCCATAAGATAACAAGTTTTGAAAGCTATAATTTTAGGATTCCTCTGGCTTACAAGTTTTGAGAATAAGATGGAGAACACAGATTTTAGAACTAAGTTTAATGACTCACGAGATTTGTACTATATGCTTTAATATACATTATTTATGAGATGCAGATTTTAGTTTTACTCAAGCTATATGTGTCATTCATATCAGCGTGCATGTTTTATAAAGAATGATAACATTGTTTACTTAAATGCATACACCCCCATATACTCAGTACATTCTCATAGTACTGATCCACATATATATCTATGTGCTACATTGTCTCATAATGTAGGTTCAGGTGCTCAATCCCAGTAGTGATAATGATTCCCAAGTACCTTTGTCTACACTCCACAGTTGGTGAATCCTCATGGTTTGAGCACCTATTGCTCAAAATTTAAATAGTAATTGCTTTCATCTTAGTCGAGTCAGTTGGGGGTTTGTCCCAATGACTCTCTAGTTCATGATTAGTAAAGGCTTTGTCAGACTAGATTATCAGTGGTTTAGACTTTCAGTATTTTGACTATTCAGATAAGTATTTCTTAGTACTCCATTATGATTTTGATATGACAGTACCATCATTTTTCTTTATTCATATCAAAGTAAGTTTTATATGTAGTAGAAGGCTCAAAAGGGTTAGCTTGGGCTACTTGTAGCCTTAAGGACCGTATGACGTTCTAGGATAAGATTCCGGGGCATTACAAAGTTGGTATCAGACCCTAAGGTTTAAGAAGTCCTAGGGAGTCTAACAAGTCATGTTAAGTAGAGTCTTGATCATCGGTGTGTAGCACATCACATCTATGAGCAAGATGCTAAGGGAATTTTTAGGAAAAAGTCATCTCTTTCTTTCAGAGTCTATCATACCTACTACTATTTCTATCTGCTATTGACTCATGCTCTCTTAAGACTGAAAATGCCTCCCTGAAGAGTTAATGCTTGTAGGAATATCGATCTTCCACCTCAACCGGCTGATACCCTGAATGAAAACGTGTTTCATTCTGAGTTTTGGGTTGTCTTTCAGATGTTAGCCCAAGCAGTCACTGCAAATGTTCAGGCCAATAACTAGGCTACAGTTCCACACCAGCTGGGGGTGATTCCGCTACAGCCTAGATTCAAGATTTCATGAGGATAAATCCATAAGAGTTCTATAGGTATAAGGCAGGTGAGTACTCACAGTTGTATCTTGAGAAGGTGAAGAAGATCACCCAAGTCATGTATATTTCTGAAGAAAATAGTGTAGATATGGCCTCTTATAGGCTGAAAGATATTGCATATGACTTAGTTGTGGAGTGGAGAAAGAATAGAGGGGAGAATGCTGCTCCTACCACTTGGCAAGTATTTCGGAATGCATTCCAAGATAAATTCTTCCCACTTGAGATGAGGGAGGCAAAGATAGAGGAATTTATGAACCTGATGTAAGGATCTATAACTATAAAGGAGTATTTCCTTAAGTTTAACCAATTAGCCAAGTACACTACTAACTTTGTAGCTCACACCCGATCTAGTATGAGAAAGTTCGTGACCAGTGTGACTGGTTTAGTGCTGAAAGATTGTAGGACTGCTATGCTCAATAAGGATATAGATCTGTCCAGACTGATGATGCATACTCAATAGATTGAGGTTGATAAGATAAAGGAGAGAGATAGAGTAAGGGGAAATAAGAGGGCTAGATTAGACCAGTTAGAGAATGGTCAGACTAGATCCCATGGAGGGAACCGTCTGCAGTTTTAGAGTCGTTCATCTATGCTAGCGCCTTCATCATCTAGTGCTCCCACACCTAGTAATAGGCAGGAGCAAGGGAATAAGTCTTCTATGCCCAAGTCCTAGAGCAGTGTGAGTAATAGGACCAGTTTTTATTCTTATGCTAAGTGTGGCCATCTCGGTGAGTGTTTGGCCAAATAGAAGGGTTGCTTTGGTTGTGGCCTATTGGGCCACAGACTTAGAGAGTGCCCGCATACTAGGAAGGGGAGTAGAGATATCTGACCTCAAACTCAGGCTACTAGTGACCCAGCTCCTTTAGCCCGTCCAACCCCTCTTCAGGGCACTTCATCTAGTACTATTAGCGGTTAGCGCCAGAATAAATTCTATGCCTTTACATCCCTCCAGGAGTGGGAGGATTTACCAGACGTTGTTACTAGTATGCTCCATGTCTGGTAGCCTTATTTCAAACTCTATCACCCCTATTAATCCCACACATCTAACACAACATCCACATTTCTGCCACCTTCAATTTTTGAATGTGAGATGACTGGCCAGCATTCCACTCCATACAACATGGCTGGATGGAGTGCCACCCTATAGAATTTTCCTTTAATCATTGGAGGAACCTTCCTATCACACAACACCCCCTGAGGCGAGCTTCCACTTGATCCATCCCGCCCCAATAAAGTAGGAGACATCCTCATCAATCTTACTATTCCCCTAAATCATGGACCTAGATACTTAAAATGAGTCCTGATAAGATTCCTGAGCCTTCCTTGATTACTACTCCAATAGGTGAGTCAGTTGTTGAAAAGCAAGTGTATAAAAAGTATCCTATCACTGTCCTTCATAGAGTCATTTTTGCAAATTTAATAGAGTTGAAGATGGTTGATTTTGATATAATTCTGGGTATGGATTGGCTTACCTATTATTATACATCTATAGACTGTCGTACCCGTGTGGTTAAGCTTCAATTTCCTGATGAGCCAGTGTTTGAGTGGTCCGGGAGTTCAGTGTCTCCCAAGAGTCATTTTATATCCTATCTCAAAGCCAGAAATCTAATATCAAAAGGTTGCATCTATCATGTAGTCTGAGTTAAGAAAAGTAAGTTTGAGGCTCCAACTATTCAGTTTGTCAGCATAGTTAGTGAGCTTTCAAATGTTTTTCTAGAAGATCTCCCAGGAGTACCTCCCAATAGAGAGATAGAATTCAGGATTGACCTTCTTCCTGATACACAACCTATTTCTATTTCTCCATACCGTATGTCACCCGCAGAGCTTAAGGAGTTGAAAGAGAAACTCAAAGATCTTCTACAGAAGGGTTTCATAAGGTCCAGTATTTTTCTTGGGGTGCACCTGTCCTGTTCATGTGAAAGAAAAATGGTTGTTTACATATGTGCATTGACTACTGTCAGCTAAATAAGGTCACAGTTAAGAACAAGTAACCTCTTCCTAGAGTTGATGACCTGTTTGATCAGTTACAAGGTGCAAGTTATTTCTCAAAGATAGACATTAGATCCAGCTATCACCAGCTTAAAGTAAGGGAGTGTCATATCTCAAAGCCATCTTTTCGAACCTATTATGGTCACTTTGAGTTTCTAGTCATGTCTTTTGGTCTAACTAATGCATCAGTGGATTTCATGGACATCATGAATCGAGTGTTCAGATAGTATCTTGATATATTTTTCATAGTGTTCATATATGATATTCTTGTGTACTACCATATTGAGGATGACCATGAAAAACATCTTAGAATTGTCTTGCAAACTCTTAGAGATCATTAGTTGTTTGCCAAATTCAGCAAGTGTGAATTTTGGCTAAGGTCAGTAGCGTTTTTGGGTCATATTATTTCAGTCGAAGGCATTAGAGTTGATCCCTAAAAGACAGAAGTTGTAAGAAATTAGCCTAGACCTATATCTCCATCAGATATTAGAAGTTTCTTGGGTCTAGCTGGCTATTACCATTATTTTGTTGAAGGTTTCTCATCTATTGTATCTCTTATGTCTAGACTAACCCAAAAGAAAGTTAAGTTCTAGTGGTCAGATTCTTGTGAAAAGATTTTTTGGAGTTGAAGACTCGACTCACTTCAGCCCCCGTGTTGACATTGCTTAATGGTACGAATAATTTTGTGGTGTATTATGATGACTCTAGAGTTAGTTTGGGTTGTGTGTTGATGCAGAGAGGTAATTTTATAGCCTATGCCTCTAGAAAGTTGAAGCCGCATGAAAAGAATTACCCAACCCACGATTTAGAGTTAGCTGTTGTGATCTTTTCTTTAAAAATCAGCAAACACTATCTGTATGGTGTTCATGTTGATGTATTTACTGATCACAAAAGCCTACAGTACATGTTTACTCAAAGGGAGTTGAATCTTAGATAGAGAAGGTGGTTAGAGTTGCTAAAAGATTATGATATGAGTGTGTTATATCATCCGGGCAAGACTAATGTAGTGGAAGATTCCCTCAGTAGGTTGTCTATGGGCAGTGTGATTCATGTATGGAAGGATAAGAAAGAGTTGGCCCATGAATTTCATCATTTGGATAGACTGGGTGTTAGGTTTCTTGACTCAGCTGAAGGTAGTATTTGGGTTCAAAATAGTTTTGAATCCTCCTTAGTTTCAGAAGTGAATGAGAAGCAAGACTTAGTTGCTAGTTTGGTCAGACTGAAGGAGTTAGTTAAAGACCAAAAGGTAGAGGCTTTCTCCCTAGGGGGAGATAGTGTATTGAGATGTCAAAATAGATTGTGAGTTCCATGTATTGGTGACTTGAAGTAGAGAATTATGGTTGAGGTGCATGGTGCGCTGTATTCTATTCATCCCGATGCTACTAGGATGTACCATGACTTGGAAGAAATCTATTGGTGGAATGGTATGAAGAAAGACAGAGCAGAGTTCGTGGTGAAGTGTTCAACTTGTCAGTTGGTTAAGGTAGAGCAACAAAGGCCTGATGGTATGTTGCAAGAGTTTGGTCTCCCCACTTGGAAGTGGGAAGAGGTGAATATGGATTTTGTGATTAGTCTACCCTTTTCACATCATCATCATGATTTGATTTGGGTTATTGTAGACAGGTTGACTAAGTCATCACATTTTTTGCCAGTGCATACATCTTATACAGCTGAGAATTATACTAGGTTGTACATCCAGGAGTTAGTTAGGTTGCATGGAGTTCCCTTGTCTACCATATCGGATAGGGGTACTCAGTTTACTTCTTAGCTTTGGAGAGCATTTCAGAAGGGTTTTGGTACCCAAGTTCATTTGAGTTCCTCTTTTCATCCGCAGATAGATGGTCAGGATAAGAGGACCAACTAAACTTTGGAAGAGATGTTGAGGGCATGTGCACTTGATTTCAAAGTTATTTGGGATGAGCATTTGCCATTGATTGAATTTGCATATAACAACAGTTATCACTCTAGCATCCAGATGGCCCCTTTTGAGTTTTTGTATGGGAGGAGATATAGATTACCCATAGGGTGGTTTGAAGTGGATGAAGCTATTTTGATTGGGCCTGATGCTGTGTTTGAGGCTATGAAAAGGTTAATTTTATTAGAGAAAGGTTGAAGATATCCCAGAGACGTCAGAAGTTATATGCATATGTGAGAAGAACAGATCTTGAGTTTGAGATGGGTGATTTGGTGTACTTAAAGATTTCACCCATAAAAGGGGTGAAGAGGTTTGGGAAAAAGGGGAAGCTTAGTCCCCGTTATGTTTTCCCTTATAGAGTTCTAAGACGTGTTGGGAAAGTAGCTTATGAAGTTGAGTTTCCCATAGATCTGTTAGCTGTCCATCCCGTATTTCACGTCTCCATGCTTAAGAATAGCATTGGTGATTCCGTTGTTGTAGATGCTTCGAAGAGCTCAGATATTCAGACCAGTGTTTCTTATGAAGAGATTCCAGTTAAGATCCTAGACCATCAGATCTGTAGACTAAGGAATAAAGAGGTGTTCTTGGTCAAAGTTGTTTGACAGAACCAGTCATTTGAGAGTGCTACTTGGGAAGCAGAAGCAGACATACGAGCCAAGTACCTGCAACTCTTCTCTATGGATTTATATCTAGCTAAAGGTATTATTCTTCCTTAATTTAGTTCCTTTCTAAACCTGTGCATTAAACTATATAGTTGTCTTCTCCATGAGTCCATGCATTCTATGAAGTACTCAAAAGTTTAGAATGATATAGAGTTAGTTTAGAAATTCATTCAGCTGTGCATTCTTAGTATTCTCTGTATTCTTTGCCTAGCTAGTGACATTTGAAGACGAATGCTACCAAGGAGGAGATATTGTAATACCCCAAACTTTCCTTATACCTAAATTGTATCTCTATAAGATTAAGGAATGACTTTCAAAGTGAGCAGTGTTTAAATCATATCGAGTTTTCCTAATGATACCAATTTTGACCAAATATGATATCGAGGTGAGAAGTTATGGCCATTTTACTGAGAGTTGTTAGAACCGCCCAGGTGTGACGGGCAGGTTGATGTACCTTTGAGCTTGTGATAGACCGTCACTCAAGCCGTCGCAACCAAGGAAGTAAACCCATTTACTAGCCAAGTACGACGGTCGGGCTAACGGATCATCGAGCTAGCAACGGACCATCTCCTAAGCCATCGCTACTAAGGCTTTGATCCCCTATTCTAGTCCAAGTGCGATGGTCAGACCGACGGACAATTGAGCCAGCGATGGACCATCGCACGAGACGTCGCTGATCCCGTTCAACATTTTTAAGCCATTTTTAAAAGGGAACTTTGGTCTTTTTCCATTCTTTTTAACACCTAGATATATCAAAACGAAGCATAGAACTTCAGATTCTTTCATAGCATCAAAAACTAGGATTTCTCCCTCAAGAGAAAAAACCAATTCCTTCTCCAAGGTTTCACCATAGTTCTTGCAAATTTATTTAAGAATCAAGGTCCTCAAATCAAAAGCTTCAAGAACCCTCACTAAAGAGTACGAAAAAGAGTCTCAACCAAGCTTGTTCATCTATAAGTCATAATCTAAGGTATGTGGGGTTTGAACAAGGGTAACTCTTTCACCCTTGTTCCCAAAGGCTTATTTTAAATACAAAATTTCTGCAATTTATGAGATTTTCCATGAAATTGAAGTTAGGGTTTATACCCCTTTACTATTGTTTGCAAGATTTTGTGAGTTCCCATGGATTAAGAGTTGAATTTCATGACTTTGTATATATTT
>NW_025815510.1:0-1601 GCF_002878395.1 Capsicum annuum | reverse complement strand
CTTGTGCCCCTCAAAAGTTATTAATGAATATTTAAAACCCCCCATATCTAGAACTTCTCTCTCCTTCAGCCATAAAGTAGTCTAGACCTCAACTCATCACTCTTTTTTATTCTTTATTCTCAATTATCTTTATTATTTCCTTTTTCCCTCTCTTTTCTCTCTTCTTTTGAATGAGGATCCTTTAGGATCTCAACCAATTAATATTTTTTCTCGATTGAACTGGATGTTCTGATCCGTTTACTTTTTTTGACATTGCAGGTATGGTTCACTATTGCACTTTTCATCTCGTCTTCTTCTTTGTATGTCATTTAAATTAGATATTTACATCTGTTGCTATTAATGATTTATCCATTACCAGTTTCCTATTTATTGAGAAAATTAAAGGAAAGGTGACTTTTAAGTTTTGAATGAACGAACCATTGTTTTCATTAAAATATGCAAAAAAAGTCATCTGTTGGGAGAACTTAAAAAGCCTTGTTATCAGTATATTTTTTTTTATGTCTTTTGTTTGGTACTTTGGTGGTGCTGTTGTTGGGGGTGGTGGTTGTGTTGTAACATGTGATGTTTATGTTGTGGTTGGTGTTGGAACATATGGAGTTGTTTTGTTTGTTTCTTTATTGTTGATGCTGTTGTTGGTGGTGTTGCAACAGTTTCTTCAACTGTTGCAACTGATGAATTAGCTGTTGGAACAGACAGAGGAACTATTTGAAGAAATCAAACCAGTAGCAAGGCTGGTTTGATTTATTCCAACAGATGACCCATCTGTTGCAACATATCATCCATTTTTGCAAACGATGCCTCATCGGTTGAATGGATGGGTAATCTGTTACACCATATTAGTCATCTGTTGATTCACTCAATTTTGTGTTACCCTTTTGTAATGTTATTTTTGTTCTCTTGTTTGACATCAAATGTATTTCTCTTGTTTGCAGACAAAAGAAAGTGAAATTGGATCCACTTTTGCCCGGCCAGCATTAAAGGCTAGAGTAAAGATAGGTTCGGAGGAATAAGATGCTTGCAGATGGAACCATTTCATATGTGGGAGGTATGTATTACTGATCAACCTATTATGAAAACACACATCCAGTATAATGATTTTGTGAATGTTTGTTCTTTACCTATTAGGCATTAATCTTTCAAACAAGAATTGACATTTTACAATTAAGATTGTTAGGTTCGAATTGGTAAGGCTGAGGGACCAAGACGGTGGTGTCAATACCCCATTACAATTTAATGACGGTTCATGCTCATGTTTTTGTGTCAAGTTTGGGGAAAGGTTTAAGTTTTTGGCGGCAGTGTAAATATCTAATAGTGATTAGACTGGTTTTAATGGCGCAATGGACTTGTTGAAAGGCCTTCGAAGCCTCGCACTGCAACAAATAACGATGGATCTAATAGAAATTTCCCTAGTCCAAATTATATAGATGAGTTATTGTAGGAGACTATTATATAGCAGAAGGTGTTTGGGAGAAAACCTGTATGGGAAGAGAGAGGTTGAGAAGGCCATATATCATCTCAGTCCTTGTTTAAAAGGATACACAGGGTCAGAAAGAAAGTGTAGCAAAATTAGCTTATGAAATTGTCATTAAAAATGAAAAAAC
>NW_025815509.1:0-2266 GCF_002878395.1 Capsicum annuum | reverse complement strand
GTCTTTTGGACTATTGTTTGAATAAATATGTCATAAAAATTTATGCATTTTTCATATATTAAAAAAAATCTGATTTTTGATGCGGCTTATTCAAACACATTTTTACTTTTTTATTTTGTAGTAATGAAGTAAAAAATACTTTTAAATCTTGTGTTACTAAATTAAATATATGTCAATTGTATCAAAATATTTTTAAACTTTTTGATATTAAATTTGTCATTTGAAAAGTTGAAAGAATCGTTCATCTTGAAACGAACTAATAAGAAAATAGTCCACATAAATTGAAATGGAATAGTAACTTTGTAATAAACATTCTAAAATATTGATTTGTTTTGAAAGAGTAAAAAAAACTAGAAATAAAATAAAACTAAACTAACTTAAATCACCTGCACCACCTAATTTCTTTTTTTTTTTTTCCATGTCTCACCATGCACTCACCCATTATCCACACACAAATTGAGTTAAATAAAGAGAAAAGACATATTTTTTTTCCTGAACTTGTCTTTCCAACTCACTTTAGCACTTAAACTTAAGTTCTGTTTATTTGCCCCCCGTAATATCTTTAAAGTGTATTAAAATCCCTCTTAACTGCTCGCGTGAAAACAAGCACCGTTGGGCGCATTAAAACTCATTTTTTTGTCTATCTAATTTCTTTTAAATATTTATTTAAAGAAAAAAATGCATATATTTATATAAAAAAAATACATTAATATTATATTTAAAATATAATTAAAAATTTTTTAAAAAATTTAAAAATAAACACCTTTTATTTTTTCTTCTCCAAAACATCAACAACACTCAAATTCCTCCATTAACAACCTCAAATCATTCTCCATCAACACTCATCTTCAATTTTTTTCATTTTCCTCCCTTAACACCATCAAAGAACAACCACAAAAACATTAAATTTTAAAAAAAATTCTATTGAACACCTTTTATTCTTTCTTCTCCAAAACATCCACAACACTCAAATTCCTCCATTAACAACCTCAAATTCATTTTTCATCAGTACTCTTCTTCAATTTTTTTCATATTCCTCCATCAACACCATCAAAGAACAACCACATGAACACTAAATTAAAAAAAAATTCTTCATTAAACACCATCTCAAATTTCAATCCAACTTCCTTAAAATTTGAACAAAAATTAAATTAAATTGATGATTTTGTCTTTAAACAACTTACCATCAATGAAATTTCTTTTAATTTCTACTTTTGAATTTTTTTTGTTAATAAGATAATTTTTGAATTACTTTTTTAAACTCCGAACTTGAATCAGAAATAAGAAAAAGAAAACATCACAAACTTGTTTGTAGGGATGGGGTTGAAAACAAATAAAGATATTTTTGTGTTAACAAGAAATGAGGGAGGGATGGGGGGTTGAGGGGATGGAAGGGGAACCTAGTTTGCTAGGGAGGGGTTGCGGGGGAGAAGGGGGGGAGGGGGCGCTGGAAGAGGACGGGTGGAGGGGGGAGAGAGGCTAAAGAAGAAGGAAAAGGAGGGGGATGAGGGCATTTTTATTATATATATATAAATAATATATTGGTGAAATTACTTTTTTTTTTAAATTGTAATTTTTTACGTGGCAATGATGTGGCTCTGAGGTATGGAGAGTGTAACACACTCTCCATTATGAAAGTTATAATATATATTAAGGGGTGAAACTAATGAACTTTGAAGATCTTAAGGGGGATAAATAAACACAAGTTAAGTTTAAGTGTTAAAGTGAGTTGGGAGGGTAAATTCAGAGGAGGGAAAATATCTTTTCTCTTAAATAAATTACAAATTATATATGATATTTATTACACTTCTTATGCATAAGACTTAATTTATTTTTTATGAATAAATTTAAAATTGAATGCGCATCAATTAATTAACATCTATATCTTCTATATATTATTACTAAAAATAAGTAATAAAATAAAAAGGGTGTTGTCTTTTTAAGATTTTTTTCCTCTTCTTTCTAAATTGAACATTTGTTTGAATATGTACCAATTAACATCTATATCAAGAAAATATATCTTCTATATATCTTACTTTAATTTTTTTTCAGTACTTTAATTGTTAAGTTATATAGAATAATAATAAAGTATAAAAAAATAAGAACTCTATAAACTTCTACAAAATAATAGAAAACTACAAAAATAAAAAATTCAAGTCATTTAAATTCAAACAAATAAAAGAATACTTAAATGCAAATAAATAAATAAATAAATAAATAAAAATTATATAATAAAAAATTCTAAACATTTTATTGTTTAAAAAAA
>NW_025815508.1:0-1168 GCF_002878395.1 Capsicum annuum | reverse complement strand
TTTAAGTTGGGGGTATTTTGGATATTTTCCTTCTTAACCCATCATTACCCCACTACCTAAAATGCTAGTAGGACTTTATTTACCTTATTATTCTAATCATAAACACTCAAAAACTCTCTCAAATCTCTCTCAAGTTCTTGGGTTAAGCAAAGGCTAGGGTTTTCTTCAAGGTGGTTAACTAAGGCTCTAAAGGGTGATTTCTCTCCGTCTTCTTCATAATCTAAGGCATGTTACTCCTCCCTCATTATTAATGCAACTAAATCCATGTTTTAATAAATAGTTTTCATGATTTAATTATGGGTATGGTTTGATTTTGAATTATATGTTGGGGGTTTTGGTTATTAATGGTTGATTTATATTTTCCCATGTGTTTACTTATGATTTTCATATTATAATGGTGGTTTGAACATGTGGTTGCATGGGAATAGCCAATTGGTACTTGGTTTTAGTTTTGGAAACTATATGCCCTCAACATGTTTAATAAAGTGCCTATGAGAAAGCTTTTATTACAAAATTGTACTTTCATTGAAAACATTTGCATGGTATAATATGGTAATGGAACCTACATTGGTTAAATGGTTTTAATGGCTAAATTGCAAGGCCTTGGTGGCCATGGGCTTGATTAAAAACCTTGTAGGGTAAACAGAAATCCCCCAAGTAAATCTAATAATGGAACCTATGGGATACATGGGAATTCCCCAAGTATTTGCTAAGGACATTGCTTGCAAGCTATAGTCGGTATAACGATACCACTTCTTATTTCCTTGATTAATACTATATTTATTTGGTACTTTGGTTGTGCGCTAATGGTTTTAATTAGGCAATAATGGCAGGTTGTGATATCTAATCGTAAAGGTGCGAGTACAATGGACGAACACTGGAAACTTATCCTTGCCGACATGAGGATTGGCCATGGAGACCTTATACTTGTGGGGTACATGAGAATCCCCTAAGTTATACTTGTATATATGCATCATGGAGGGTGAAGGGTACATGGGAATCCCCTACCCCTGTGATATCTCCGGTTCGTGCGACTACATACACAAGGGCCCATTCAGGGGGTAACACTGGACCCATATAGCCTGTGGGTGGTTCTAGGATGGTTAAGCTACACAAAACCAGGTTAATGATTTTAAAGTCATGCTAAACTCGATATATATATATATAT
>NW_025815507.1:0-1415 GCF_002878395.1 Capsicum annuum | reverse complement strand
TATTGATAATCATCCTTACTTTAGGATTTTTATCAATTTGTTGTCGTATTTTTACTTTTCATAATTTATTAATAATCCTCCTTATAATATGATTTCTATCAATTCATTATTGTTTTTAACATTTTACAATTATCTGCACACGTACACGACATGACATCACATTTTTATAATATTTTTCATATTAAATTACATTTTTTAATATTTTCAACATTCTTTACCTTTTTCATAATTACAAATCAATACCTGCATTTTGTACATTTTTACGGTCCGCAAATGCTAAGTCGAATCAATTATTTTTACACAATATAATAATTCAATGTCTTGTCGCATTCGACAACGACCACACAATAATGTCTTGTCACATCCGACAATGACTACACAATAATGTCTTGTCACATCCGACAATGACTACACATAATGTCTTGTCACATCTGATAATGACAACTCAATGACACTATTCTTTGGACAATAATTTTATTCATTGGTCAAAAAGATGAAAATTCTTTGGTCAATACTGTAAGGACCAAAGGATGTGCTATTATATAAAGAGGGAACATCTCTTTATCCATTGGACAATAAGATGTGCCCAATTTCATTATAAATAGGAGTGATGGGAGGACATTTCCACACACACATTTTTATTCTTCCTCTCTCTAAAAAAATCCACACATATTTTTCACATCTTTCTCCTCTCCTTCAAACACAAAATTTGTTCATCTTTTTCTTTTTCTCAAAAACACATACATATACTCAAAATAAATAATGCGGCCGATGAAATTATATTTCCGTCGGATATTTGAGGCCATACCGTGATAAAAGACGGATTTTATTTTGTCAAATTTATTATTTTATATCAAAAGCCAACACACGGCCGATGAAATTATCTTTCCGTCGGATATTTGAGGCCATCCCGTGACAAAAGATGGAATTTATTTTGTCAAATTCATTATTTTATATCAAAAGCCAACACACGGCCGATGAAATTATATTTTCATCGGATATTTGAGGCCATTCCGTGACAAAAGACGGATTTTGTTTTGTCAAATTCATTATTTTATATCAAAAGTCAACACATGGCCTATGAAAATATCTTTCCGTCTAATTTTTGAGGCCACCCCATTACAAAAGATGGACTTTATTTTCTCAAATTTATCTATGTTATGTGAAAATAAATATTCTTGGCCAATGAAAAAATTACCGTCGATTTTTGAGGCCTCCACAAATAAAAGACGGATATTACGTATACAAATACGTAATAAAAAAATTAAATATTTTGGACAATGACGAAACTTTTATAACACCACGACACCACAAAAGGTTTTATGATTCGTATCTTGACAAGGCGATTTAGGATGGCCGATTAATCGAGCAACCACTTTGTAGCCATGGCGAGTCTAAAACTTAATCCGAGCCCA
>NW_025815506.1:0-7405 GCF_002878395.1 Capsicum annuum | reverse complement strand
AGAAAGGTGGTGGTCTTTACATTTATTTTAATAATACTTCCCCTTTCCTTTTATCTTCTATCTTTGAAATATCAATAAAACCATCTAGCTTCTCCAACTCTACTGGATTGCTTCCTTCTAACTCATTAATACTTACCTCCTTTTCCACAACTTTTCCTATAGAAGGGCCAGATAACATCTTTCCACTCTGAGTGGTTATCTCCAATGAAAAGCCATCAGTCTGCAGGTTCTAAATCGTATTGCTAGGTAAAGTACCAGCTTTTCTCTAGTTTAGAGTAGCCAAAATTTGGCTTATTTGTTGCTCCAACTACTTAATAAAAGAAGAGTGTGAGCTAACCAACTGACTGAGGATACAAAATTTGCTTTTCGTAGTAGTTAACCCTGAGTTGGTAGCTTCAAATCCCTTAAATAGGTTTTTCATCATTTCCTTCATAGATATCTTGCCATAACTAGTTGTTGCAGCATTCTGACTTCTAGGAGGAATATACAAACCATTCCTATCAATATTATTTCTCCAATGTCCCTGCTCCCTATCTTTATAATCAGGATTGTCAAAGAAAGTACAACCTTGGTTCCCTTGGCTATTGCCTAGAAAACCCCATTGATTACTCACATAATTTGCCTCAGCATCAGTACCTATAGACACAGTACCCTGAGATTCCATAGCCTTAACTATTTTAGTCTTGTCGGATAGCAAGTGCTTGGCTAGTAAGTCAATCTGCGTGTTCAAATGGGCCATGTCCTGATCTTGCTCCTCATCTCATCTACGCTACTATGCATTAATACCACCAGCAATAGTTGGGCTAGACACTACATAATCCCTAGTATGCCAAGCCCAACTCTGCTTGGTCATTCAATTCAGCATGTCAGAAGTATCTAGAAAAGAGAGGTCAATGATCGAACAACCTACAACGTTGTCAACAGAGCTTTTTCATAGAGTTGAAAGCTCTATGAAAAGTCTCCATCAAGTTCAGGTCAGTCATATTGTGGTTCGGATATTGTAAAATTTTCTTCTTAAATCATTCCCATATTTTGTACAGTGCTTCAGTCGAAAGCCGTCTGAAGTTTCTAATTTTATCCCTCAAATGTACCCTTCTGGAGGGTGGAAAGAACCATTCTAGGAATGTTTCTTTCAACGGTGTATAGTTGGTTATAGAATTGGGATGTAACTCATTCTACCACATTGTTACCTCTTCAGATAGAGATAAAGGAAACAATCTCAACCTGATCGCATTCTGGCTCACTCCCGAATTGTCAAAGGATTTGTAAATGGTGATGAAGTTCACCAAATGCATGTTAGGATCATCACTAGGCAAGCCTCCAAATAACTCCTACAGATTCAGGAGTTGAATCCTGGTACTTGTTATGTTGAATTTTGCACCTGGTACCAATGGTTGAGGAATGATAGTACCCGTTGTACCAGCTCTATCCATTCCTTCATCATCTTTATTAGCCTCATATTGCATACGTTGTTTCCTATATCTTCCTTGGACTAGATGATTTCTGTTGATGTTTCACTGCACTGGTGTAGCAACATGCTCAAATCACCTTGGGTTTTGAGGATTAAGCAATTCCTCATCACGCAAGTCTTCATCATCAGGGTTCTGGTGACATGCTTGTTGACCCAAATTTTGCACAATCACCTGAGCGCTAGCCATAGCAGCTGGTATTTTTGCTTCCTATTGTTCAGCTATTCTTCATATAAGCTGAGGTTCTAGATTGATTGGTAATAATGGTTCTCCGAAACATCTTTTGTTTGGCATAAAAAATACAATACCTATAATAAAAAACAACAACAAAGAAATGTAAATCAAGGAAACTTAATTATCAGCAAATTTTTGCGTACAAACTTTTAGTCTACAACCGTATTCCCCGACAAAGGTGCCATTTTTGATAACGCTCAAATTAAACTCTTGAATGGGTGTAAGCGTTCATTGTCAATATAAAACCTAACTAGGTTGGGGTCAAATCTGATAGGGAATAGGGTGTGAACTTTGATTTGTTTATGAAATGGTTTACTTGTAGTTTACTATTTCCGAAGGTAGGGGTTTAAATTTCAAAGAGAGTCAATTGTCACTTTCAACATTTTAGTTTTGTAATCAATATAAAAGTGAAACCAAAGTTATGTTCACCATGGGTATTGGGAGTTAACAAATACTAGGTAATATTTGGGATTCTTGGAGTAAGTAGAAACAACAAAATATCCTTAACTATGATACTTTCTCACTTATCTCTCGACCTCACCAAACAATTCGTTATCTAATTCTCTCAAACATAGATAACTTATCTATTTCCAATAGAAAGTTATCTCAGGTTGATTAATCCAGTTACGACATCAATCATTAAACAAAAGGTTCGTAGCTTCTAAGTCTCAATTGATAATTCACGACCTCTAGTGTATTTCTCCATTAGAAGCAAATAAAACCTAAGGGATAATCTAATGTTTCCAACCACTAGATTTTAGTTAAAACAACAAGATTTAAAGATGTTCTACTACTCTTTGAATCCTTAAACACCTAGCATCATATTAAACCCTAATCCATGGATCCTATAACTCTAGCTAATGGAATTAGCCGCTCATGATTTGATGAACGAAATAACATGTTAAATTCATGATGATAGGGATAAACTTACGAATGGATGAAAAACAATAACTAGTTCCATCAATTTATTCACAAGGTGGAAAACCAAAAATAGTTTATAAGAAACAAGAAGAATAATTGATGAAAGAGAGCAATGTACGTCCCTATCTTCTTAGAGTTAATATCTGATAGATAATGACTAAATGTCTCTTAAAAATCCTAAAATAGGTATTTAAATAGTCAACCCTAATTAAGGAAATAAAATTAAAGTTTCAGATTTCTCTTTGGATTAGACAACGATGCTTTTGACAATGCATCAGACACCTGATGATGTGTGCGAGATGTTATCAAAGATTCCAGTAAATTGTTATTTTCTGACTCTTCACACGGTAATCCTGAAGGCATGTCAAAGATCTTGAGGGAGCTTACAAACTAACGTCATTTAATCTTCTCAGGTTCTGTCTAATCTTGACAGTTACTTTGACAGCCTGTCCCATGTATGACGGAGCTTCAAAATGATCAGCAGATACATTTCAGGTTATTTCCACTAGATTTCAACTATTTTATTTTTCTTTCCTTTGGTTTCCTCCCCGATCACTTGTATCTACATTAACATACCCAAACAATCAAAAACAATAAAAGTTGCTTAAGACTTCACAATTATTCATAGTTAAAAGCTTTAAATATGTTAGCATCGGCTTACACATCAATGTATGACTCTCATTTGAATGTATCCCCTAAAAGAAAATGGTGGGACCCTCATATGATAACGTTTATCCACCTCATCAAACCTTATCTGACAGTGTTGATATCTCAACCTATGTTGGCTACATAGTTTTGGAATGTAAGGATGACTTCTAAGAATCACACCCTCATCTTACAGTGTGTGTTCCCATCCTTGGTTCACTCAATGCTAATTCCTACACCAATCTGAATAGACACTGAACATGGATTATTGAACTAAACTGAATTAACTAAATTAGCTAAATTCTGTTGACTGAGGGAATATTACTGAGATCTGATAACTGATTGAGAGTACTAAATTTATTAAGATTTCTAGGAATACTGAGGTTACCAAGATTACTGAGTATCGAGATTACTAAAATTACTGGACTACTGAGATTACTTAGATTTCTGAGATTACTAAGATTATTGAATGAGAATGGACTGATACTGAGTTTATTTACTTTTCCTAAGTCACATGACTAACAAAATTCTACTAATCATGGCTTGACTGATAGTATCATGAAATCATGACACTGGCTCTATGTACACAGCTAAATTGTTGGGTAAAATTACCCCATGGACTCGATAGTATGAAACTGATAAGACTTGACACTTCTTGAACACATCACCAATATCAACATTTTAAAATACAATAAGTTAGGGATTTCATGAAGCACATGGTTATCATAATGTTGTACGTGGATGGAATTGGATATAGACATGTCATACATCCATCAACCTAATCTCATGGACATTCTCTCAACCATTCATAATACACACAATATCATGGAAGTCATTCTTGGTCATAGGGTAAAGCATGAATTTATCATTTGGGTCAAAATTAAACTATAATGCATAGTTTCTATTCTCTTAAGCATTTTATCAAACACCTAGGATGCATGACTAAGGGCATAGGCATGACCATCAAATTAACACAATAAAACATTATATTTCAACACAATTTCACGTGTTTCAGACCACCTACTAGCATAGGATCATGAACAACACATAAACATTACAACTTGAGAATGATACAATCATAATCACATTAGCATAATCAACCCACAACAAAATATTCACAATACAAAATTTCAAACTTGATTGTTAGTCTTCATAGATGAATGGAATCTATGAATGAACACTGTGCATACCTTAGTTCTTAATTCTATAAAGATTGATGGAGATATTCTTGAATTTGAGTCTTGAATACGAATCCCAATTGAAAACCCTAGCTTGTTCTTGAGCGAAATTTGAGAGAAACCCTATATTTTTGGTAAAATATGGTTGAATCATGTGTTATTGGGTTTATATAGGGATGAGAAATTGACCATTTTAACCTTTTGTTGCGTATTTTATTTTTGAAAAAATTTCACAACTTAACAGGCTGGCGCGATACAGTGCTATCGCGTTGTGTCACTAAAAATTGCCAACTGGGAACTGGGTTGATGGCACGATGCAGTGAAATTGTGTTGTAATACTGGATGGGACTTTTAAGTTCACTACGATGCAGTGGTATCGTGCTGAGACACTGGAAATAGTACTTTTCTTAATTTGACTGCCACGATGCGCCATAATTATGGAGGCTCACTGGATTTTAATGATTACCATTTTGACCTGCTCCGTGATATGTTGATGCCTCAGTTGATACACTGTCTCACAAAAAAGGATCTAACTCTTCTTTCGAGTGTCGATTTTGGTATCGATGGAAATCTTATTGAATTTTCTATATGAGAAAAAGTTAAAATTTTGAAAATACCACATGTATAAAAGTGGATTCATCTTTGAAACAAGATTTTAACATTTTTTTAACTAATTTAAGCTAGATAGAAGTATGGGATATTAAAAATTATTACGGTCATGATGATTATTTAAGAGACGATGATACCCAATGAATTCAAAAAATATATATATTATGATTATGCTAGTGAATCCATAAGATACATTGGTTTTATGATGATGCATGGAGAATCTAAAGGAAATACAGATATTATGATAATTCCTAGTGAATCTAGAAGATATATCTTATGATGATTCCCAATGAATTAGGAAGATATATTGATGTTATGATGATTCCTGGAGAATCCTAAAGGTATATTATTTTTATGATGATACCAAGTGAATCTAGAAAAGGTATTAATGTTATGATGATACCCAGTGAATACAAAGGATATATTAATGTTATGGTGATACTATGAATGGTAATCATATATTAATATATATATTTTAATATATATAGGTATATGTGTAGTTATTCCATGGTATGGTTAAGTTAGTATGTGCACTTGAGATGTGATGTTTTCCTTGGAAAGTTGTAAATAATTCCCTACCACTAATAACTAGTAAAGTGGTGTGGCTCTTGTTAATACTTAATAGTGAATAGAAGTAGAACATATAAAATAATGAATTAAGAGTAATTGGTAAGTATAGTCATATGTAGAATTAAGGAACAATCTAGTGGATATTCTTGTCTTTAATAAATGGTTATGTTATGGAGTTTCAAATGGATTATAATATAATTAGTTGCCTATATATAGTAGTTATATTACTAGATTTCTAGAAACCTAGAATACTAATTGGTGGACCTTGTTTAGTTTAAATGTGGTAGCTGGTAATTATTGTTGTAAATGGCTAATGATTATAATGGACTTAGCATTGTTGATGATTAGTGATATTAGTGTCTAGTGTGTTATTCCCTGGGTTACATAAATGTTGACTTAGAGAATTATGTCAATAACTTGTAAGAGGCGTCGATTGATAGATAGCGAAGTGTGTTTGATTAAATCTAACCTCTTCATATGTGATGACTTTTGCATCTATGATAACTAGTAATGAATCTTAACTAAATGGTGATTATGGTTTAGTTTTTCTTTAGGCCAGGTATAGATTTTAACTATTTTGTGAATGATAATTAGTTGTGATTTCATGGTGAATAATTATAAGGAATCAGTTAGGCTAATGGTTGAGGAATTATTATGGCTAGCAAACTAGTAGATTAATAACAAATAGTGGTTAGTTAGCATAGACTATATAGAGCATATTAATGAATTAGAGGTCTATATATCTTTATCAATATAGTTATGATTACTTTGGTATATGTTGTTTAAACTTACGGTATTTAGTGATGATTAAGGATGTTAGCAAGTCATGATGATGGGAAATGTGAAAACTGTTGTAAAAATGTGAGTTGGTTGTGTGTATATATTTATATATCTTCATACATTGATGAATTGATCTATCAGATCTCTCTCCCATTGTATGAGACATCGTGACAAGTTCTTTACTTTATGTTATTGTAGATGTACTTCTAGGTGGAATGGCACACTGTGGTATGTTCTTTTACTTTATGCTCTAATGATTATATGCGTGTTGAACTTGGTATTTATGAAACTGTAATTGTATATATAGGTTTCTTTAAACTTTTGAATTGGTTATTCACTTTGTCTGATAGTTATAGTCCATATTAATATCAGATGTCATATTATTAATCTCGTGGTTAATTATTTCGTACAGTGATGAAGAAGAAGATTCTGTTTTGATTTTGTACCTTGACATATAGTTGTTGTCTCACTTTATATAATTTTTATATCATAATTCATCTATGTCGGCCGATGATGTCTATTGAGTGCCCGCGTTTGGTACTCATACGACACTTCAGTATATTTTTTGTGCACAACTGAGTACTAGTTGTTGTCGCTGAGTTAGGATCATTTTGTGTAGATTTTCAATACACAAGGTGAGCTCTAGGTGTTCGTGGGACCTGTTTTCCGTCTATCCTTATTATGTCTTCTGTATTTGATACGAATATATAAGACTATTTATACTCTGAATTGTAATACATATTATCGAACTTAGATGCTCTAGTACTAATATTTCTAGCTCGTCGGAATTGGTATTCAACATTTTTTGTCTATTGTGGAACATTGTTTTTTATTATTGTGTTCATCTATCCTGGCCCTTGCCAGATGTTTCTAATGTAGAAATCTATTTCGTTAGCTCTGGTTTATGGTGTTGTCTTACCTACTAGTGGGTTTTAGTAGGTGCCATCATGAATCGTTAATCAAGTCTTGACAAATTGGTATCAAAGCCTAGGTTTCACC
>NW_025815505.1:0-1784 GCF_002878395.1 Capsicum annuum | reverse complement strand
GAAAATGTTAATTTGATCTTAATTATTTTTAAAATCATAAAATATATGCGTAATTTTTAACCCTCTCATCATGCAATTGCCAAAAAGGTAATTTAATTAAAATTGTATAAAAATAATTGAAGTTGTAGTTGACCAAGTACTCTAGTTGACCCTATAAATACTCACCCCTGGTCCTAGATTAATTAATTTAGGTACTATTAGTATAACATATGAATTCAATTGATATTGTAAAAAATAAATGTTCAACATATTGCGTCAGATTTCTCATCTGTTGTAAATTATCAATCAGATTAGGTAACAATAGATTACAAATCTATTGTAAATTATCAAATAAATTAAGTCATCTGTTGTGAAAGATTACCCATCTGTTATAAATTATCATATGTCTCAATAGATTACCCATATGTTGTAAATTATCGAATAGGCGCTGCCATCTGTTATGGCTGACCTTATGAGAACTCACCCCTAGTCCCAAATTATTCAATCAAGGTATTAGTACCCTAGTCCTAGATTAATCAATTAAGGTATTAGTTTAACATATGAGGTACTAAGAATCGGTTCATCTCAGAGTTATCGATCGACGACTCTGGTCGGGAGGAACGTAGTACCGTGTCATCATACAATTGCCAAAAGACTCAATTGAAGTTGTAGTTGACCCTATGAGAACTCACATTCAATTAAGGTATTAGTCTAACATATGAACTCAATTGAATTATATATAAACAAATGCTCAACCTATTGCAACAGATGTATTTTTTGTTGGATCAAATCAAATAAATTATGTAATCTATTGCAATATATTACGCATCTATTGTAAACTATCAAATAGATTATGTCATTTGTTGCAACAGATCATGAATCTGTTGTAAACTATCAAACAGATTAAGTCATCTGTTGCGAGAGATTACCCATCTGTTGTAAATTATCAAATGGATTAAGTCATATGTTGTAATAGATTACCCATCTGTTGTAAATTATCAAATAGGCACTGTCATCTATTGTAGTTGACATTATGAGAACTCACCCCTAGTCCTAGATTAATCAATTAAGGTATTAGTTGAACATATGAGGTAGTAAGAATTGGTTTGGATTAAAGTGATCGATCGACGACTCTTGTCGGGAGGAACGCAGTACCGTCTCATCATGCAATTGCCAAAAGACTCAATTGAAGTTGTAGTTAACCCTATTGGAACTCACCCCTAGTCCCAAACTATTCAATTATGGTATTAGTACCCTAGTCCTACATTAACCAATTAAGGTATTAGTCTAACATATGAGGTAGTAAGAATCGGTTCGGCTCAGAGTTATCGATCGACGACTCTGGTCAGGAGGAACACAGTACCATCTCATCATGCAATTGCCAAAAGACTAAATTAAAGTTGTAGTTGACCCTATGAGAACTCACCCTTAGTCCCAGATTATTCAATTAAGGTATTAGTACCCTAGTCCTAGATTAATCAATTAAGGTATTAGTCTAACATATGAGGTAGTAAGAATCGGTTCGACTCAGAGTGATCGATCGAAGACTCTGGTCGGGAGGAAAGCAATACCATCTCATCATGAAATTTCCAAAAGACTCAATTAAAGTTGTAGTTGACCCTATGAGAACTCATATTCAATTATGGTATTAGTCTAACATATGAACTCAATTGAAATTATATATAAACAAATGTTCAACCTATTGCAACAAATGTCTTTTCTGTTGGATCAAGTCAAACAGATTAGGTAATCTGTTGCAACATATTATGCATCAGTTGTAAACTATCAAACAGATTACGTCATTT
>NW_025815504.1:0-1058 GCF_002878395.1 Capsicum annuum | reverse complement strand
GTAGAGCTATGGGGATGGTTTCTGGAAACCATCGCCATAGATAGACCTATTGCGATTGTTATTTTTTGAACGACTATTTTCATCTATTGCGACAGTTTATAATTGTCGCAATGGATGATATTGCAACGGTTACTAACCATTGGAATAACAGCTATTGTGACACTGTTGTTGTTGCAACGCCTTTTGACTACCTGTTACAACTATTTCATTACTTATTGGAACACCTATTTTCATCTATTGCAATGACATTAAACCGTTGCATTAGCATCTATTGCAACTCTTTTGTTATTCTGTTGCAACGCTTTATAAATTATCACACAATATATACACATCACAAAACAAAATCATTCATTAATAATCTCATAATTAAAAATATGCAACAAGCTAGTAATTTAAACCCAAAAGTAAAAAGTAATCAAGTTCAAAATGGTTAGTTAAGTTTTTACACTGTAGCAAGTTCAAGTCATGATAAGTTTTAAAAATTTCAACACAAAATTATTGATATTAGAGAATTCGTCCACAACCAAAAAATCTTCTCAAGTAAGGTCAATATCTTCATCATTTTCTTCATATCTTTCTTCATTTTGGACACCAATAAAAAGAGAACAAAAAATATAAATTAGCACTTAAATGACAACATAAAAAGGACTATTCAACAACAAAATAAGTACGTAAACCACATATAAGTTACCTAGTGAAGAGGCAAATCAACCAATCATGGTTAGAAAGAAATACAAACATCCAAATGTGAGATGATAAAACTTAAAGAACAATTGAAATTGCCAAAAGAGAAAACTGCAGCTTCACATTTATATAGGTCTAACACATATGTGATCTAGTTAGTACGCAGTTCCACAGTTCAAAAGAGAAACACATTCCAAGATAAAAAAAAACTTGATTATTCTCTAGTCTAACAATTAGATGTCATATAATGCTGAAGCAATAGCACTTCCAAAATTACATAATACTATTTTTGAGTTTCATTTGTCATAGCCCATACGTACCAGCATATTTACATATTTAGCATGTTTAATAGAATAAACCTTACACAAACCTTT
>NW_025815503.1:0-2096 GCF_002878395.1 Capsicum annuum | reverse complement strand
TTAAAAGAGGGAAGAAAAGATAAATTTACTAGAAAGCTTGAATTTCATTTAGTTGAATCGGAAAGGATAGGAGGGTTAACATGAAAGCAGAGCAACTAAACTATGTGGACTACAACCCTGAGAATAGTCCAAAATACAAAAGAAAGAAAAATGAAACAACAAAATAAACTACCAAGACTCCTTCCTTGTGGGGAAAGAAGTGGCTTCCCAGTTAGTGAACTTGATATTTGGCCCGACGAACTGCACATCTGCATGGCTAGGGCCTTCACCCATCTGAACCATGTTTATTTCATGAAACATTTCCTTGAGACCTTGACATATTTCATCCACATCCTTGTTAGCATATGGGTATTGATTTTCTTCCTTTTGAGCTTTCATGAAAGATTGGCTAATATGTGGAACTGGACTTGTCAATTTCCAATCCTTCTTCTTCTGCTCTTTTGCCCATTTTCTATCTGCCGCGGTAGGCTTAAAGCCTAAGCCAAAGGAATCACGGCTACCACATGGATATACAGGGTTTATAATTCCTTGCAGCGAAACCCCTAATCCTTTTCCTGGTTCATAACCATTTTGTAGCATTTGGCTAGCCACCATGATTGAAGTAGAAGAGAGATGAGGCCCCAGAATCGACGTGCCTTCCACGACTTGATCGGCTGTCACAATTTCAAATGCTTGATAAATGGAGGATTCACAACCCCCTTTTGTTTCGATACAGGGTACAGAAGGATCTCGATGTATGGGAACGTCATCCTCTCCATGTACAATGATTTCCTGATTGTTGTGTTCGAACTTAACTACTTGATGCAAAGTAGAAGGTATGGCTCTGGCCGTGTGGATCCATGGTCTTCCTAAAAGTAGGTTGTAGGAAGTATCCATGTCTATTACTTGAAAGGTGATCATAAACTCAACTGGTCCAATAACCATAGGAAGATCTACCTCACCAATTGTGTCTCATTTTGCACCATCAAAAGCCAGAACACATACATTATTGGACCGAATCCTATCTGGGCTGATTTTTAATTTTTGCAAAGTAGAGAGAGGACAGATATCTACTCCTGAACCTCCATCGATCATTACCCCTTTTATGTAATATCCTTCGCATTTGATAGTCAGATGCAAAGCCTTATTGTAACCAGAACCTTCTGTGGGTAACTCATCATCAGTGAAAGTGATTCTATTTGCTTCAAATATTCTACGAACCATCCTTTCTATTTGACATACCGTAGTTTCCTTCGGGACGTATGCTTCATTCAACAACTTAATTAGTGTCTGACAATGTTTTTTAGAATGTAGCAGCAGGGATAATAATGATATTTGAGCCGGGGTTTTCCTCAATTGATCGACAATGGAATAGTCTTGGGTTTTCATTTTCTTCAAAAATTCCTCAGCCTCTTCGTTTGTGACGGGTTTTTTCATTGGCCCTTGACTATCCTTAAACTGTTTTGGTCTCCTTAACTCTTATGGAACATAGCATCTTCCCGATCGAGTCAAACCCCCTGTTTCGTTTGTTTCTTCCATGACCTCTTTTCCTTTGTACATCATCGTGGTTTTGTTGTAGTTCCATGGGATGGCTTTCAAGCTTGTCACTGGGAGCTGTGCTGCGTGTCTTATGACAATGGGTTCTGTTATCTTTCTTATGTTGTTGTACTGTTGGTCGAACCCTGCGGGACCACTCGAAACATATAGTTTTGGTCCATCTTGTGCTATTCCCTTTAGCTTTGCAGGAACATACAATACCATCTTTTCTGAATCTCGGGGTCTTATAATAGAACTCGCTCCTTTCACGATCAGTGGTTCTCTTTGCATATACTTCAGTGCTTCTCCCTGGTTTTCCTTCAAGGCGCCTATTTCTATCATTGCTTGACTTGTTGGCCTGCAGTCTCTATCGTTAAAAATCATCCCCACGACGTGTGTGTTACTGTGATTAGGAAGTGGATTGTCGGTGACATTCGGTGCTTCTTCTTTTTGTATTACGATTGCCTTACTTTTGATTAACTTTTCAATGGCTCTCTTCAGACTCCAACAGTTTTCGGTACTGTGACCTTGGACGTTGGAATGGTACTCACACCTTACATTAGAATCAAACCAACTTGCAT
>NW_025815502.1:0-1506 GCF_002878395.1 Capsicum annuum | reverse complement strand
TAGTGTCAATTTAGCCGATTCACTCTACCAAGCGACTGTGGTCAAACCACGAGATCGAGGGATGCCTAACACCTTCCCCTCGGTCAACAGAATTCCTTAGCCGAAATCTCTGTTCGCGGATCAGTTTTAGAGTTAAAACCATTTTGAAAAGGATTTCTAAAGGCACTTGGCACACCGGATTATGCCAAGTTGCGACTCTGAGTCTTGAATGTAATAGTTCTTTTTTAAAACAAAATTTTCATCTTTTTGTCACTTAATAATAAAACCCTTTTGAAACCATTAAAATCTATCTTTTTTGGTTGAAAAGGGGGTGTGACAGCTCTGGCGACTCTGCTGGGGATTTTCAGAATTTGAGCTTATTTTGGAGTTGTGTCGGCTTAGTTTGGCACTATAGGTGTATAGACATTTTGTTTGTGTTGTTTTGTGTTATTGTATTATCACTGCTGAGTGCCTACGTGCTCTTTGTTTACAGTTTTTATCTTATATGTTACCGTTTTATATCTGGGATCATGTGCATAACTCGAGTCATTTTTTCTGCAACAAGTCTGTAGTACACGTGTTGTACACGACCTTTAGTTGAGTCACCCTTATTTTAGGGGGGAGCCGTAGGTGTTATGGAGTAGGTGGAAAGCAAAGTAGCCACTATCAACCATACGCTCCCCCGAACAGCCTTGTTATTGAACCCAGCGTAGGTCAGCGTTTAGGTCATACTTATGCGCATCATATTGAGACCTAGTGGATGCCATTTGGTCCTTTGTAGAAGACTCACCTCTGACACATCCTTACGTGCTAAATATGGCATCTTTGAGGGTAATGGGGTCATTTGACAGACTGATTTGGGGAAAACATGTGTTAGAAACAAAGTGTGTAGGCAATGAAAAAGTGAGTCGAAAAAAAAGAGTGAAAAAAAAAGTTTCGTAGTTTTAGAGTTTTTTATGGCTTTTGTTTTTCACAATCCAAAAATTCAAAAAAATTTTTTACCTTTCATACTCATTTTCTTAAGAATACCAAAAAGATTTTTCTTTCATAATTGTTGATGCCAATGTTATGTGAAGTGTCCAATTAAAAAATCCAAACAAGATTTTATTTCTCATCGTCCGTCTGTAATCGTGTTTCTCAAGTCAAGTCTTAGTTTGTTTTAATCCTTAGTTGTCCAATTTGGACGAACTACGCACCCCTGATTCTCCTCTTTCGGGATGTGAGATATGTAGGCCGCCTAATGTTGGTTCGAGATCTTATTTGAAAAATTCAAAAAAAAAATAATTCTTCACTCTTTATTAGGGTAGGTGTCATATACTTCCTCAAAAGAAAACTGCAAAATGATTTTCCTTTAATAGGTTCAAACTTCATTTTCATATGAAGTTCAAAATTTAAAACCCAACAAGATTTTTCTTTGGAAATCATAGGTTTCATTTTGTATAAGGTGTTTAAACCTGAAAAATGAAAAAAGTTGTTCGTCAATTCTTTTGACAACTTGTTATTTCCTTTTCTTTTAAAAGTTTCAAG
>NW_025815501.1:0-1118 GCF_002878395.1 Capsicum annuum | reverse complement strand
TTGCAATTGGTTTTGGGTCAAGATCCTAATATATCTTATTTGAGAATTTTTGGGTGCAGTGTTTATGTGCCTATAACACCGCCAAACCACACCAAGATGGGCCCCCAAAGAAGGTTAGGAATTTATGTTGGTTTTGAATCATCCTCCATTATTTGCTATCTTGAACCATTTACGGAAGATATGTTCACTGCTCGATTTTCAGATTGTCGCTTTGATGAGATAGTTTTTCCAAAACTAGGGGGAGAAGATAGTGACATCAAAAGAGAAATTTTGTGAAAAAATTCATCACTATCTCATCTTGATCCACGTGTTTCTATTTGTGAGCAAGATGTACAAAAGATTATTCATCTGTAGAAAATTGCAAATCAAGTGCCGGATGTATTTACTGATTTGAAAAGGATTACCAAATCACATATTTCTGCAGAGAATGTCCCAATTCGAATTGATGTCTCTAAAGGACCATCTACTAGTGTCATAGCTAATGAATCAAAAACATGCTTGAAGCATGGCAGACCATTAGGTTCTAAATATCGAAATCCTAGAAAAAGAAAAACAAATGGTCAAGATGACACTGCGAAAGATCCTCAAATGGAAGCTCAAGATTTGAGCAATGTTGATATCCCTGAAGGGATCAATGAGCCCGAGACTCAAGAAAATGAGGAACTATCCATAAATTCAAGTGATGTTAAAACTAATTTGAATAGATCTAAAATAGTAGTGGATCATGTCTTTGCATATAATGTTGCAACGAAAATCATGCAAGATAGTGAGGATCTTGAAACTTGATCTGTAACAGAATATCAATAAAGAAATGACTGGCTAAAATGGCAAGAAGCAATTTAATCTGAATTGAATTCACTTGCTTAACGTGAAGCTTTTGGACCTATAACTTAAACACCTAATGGTATTAAGCCTGTTGTCTATAAATAGGTCTTTGTGCAAAAAAAATAAGAAACATGAAATACAAAGGTATAAAGCACGCCTTGTTGCATAAGGATTTTCACAACGGCCTGGTGTCGATTATGATGAGACATATTCACCAGTTATGGACGCAATAACATTGCGTTATCTTATTAGGTTCACTATCCATGAGAAACTTAAAATGCATTTGATAGATG
>NW_025815500.1:0-1447 GCF_002878395.1 Capsicum annuum | reverse complement strand
GTATGTCTTCAAGAAACAAAGTTACAGGGGAACTTGCAAGAGATAGTAAAACAATTATGTGGAGGGAGATGGGTTAATTTCGTGTGTTTAGAAGCTAGTGGTACTAGGGGTGGTATCATTATGCTATGGGATAGAGCTTTAATGCCATATATATTACTCTGATTCCAAAGAAAAAGGGGCCAAGGAGCTAAAGGACTTTAGACCAATTAGCTTGATAGGAAGTTTTTATAAGCTACTGTCTAAAGTGCTAACTGAGAGGTTAAAAAGGTTGATGGCTCCGCTAGTAGATTCTCAGCACATGGCTTTCATCCAAGGAAGATAGATTATGGATGCAGTGCTGATTGCTAATGGAGCAGTAGATTCAAGGCTGGCTCAAAAGAAATCTGGAATCTTATGCAAATTGGATATTGAAAAAGCTTATGATCATGTGAATTAGGGGTTTCTACTTAACACACTCAAGAGAATGGGATTTGGGGAAAAGTGGATTAGATGGATTAGTTTTTGCATGTTCACGGTGAAGTTCTCAATACTAATCAATGATGCACCTGAAGGCTTTTTTGCATCCCAAAGGGGTATAAGACAAGGAAACCCTTTGTCCCCTTTTTTGTTTATCCTTGCCATGGAAGTCTTAATAATATGATCAAGAATGCAAAAGACAATAGATGGATTTCAGGTTTTGAGGTGTCAACAAGAAATGGAGATAACCTGGAGGTGACACTTCTCTAATATGCTGATGATACAATGATCTTTTGTGGGGCAGAAGAGGAGCAGATAAGATATTTAAGAGTAATTTTAGTACTCTTTGAAGGCATTTCAGGTTTGCATACTAATTGGAGGAAGAGCCATGTGTCCCTATTAATCTAGTTCCAAAGATTGATCTTCTTGCCTCAATCATAGGAGGTGAAGTGGGAGCCTTACCATCTATATACTTAGGTATACCTCTGGGGCCTAAATCAAGATAAAAAGATATATGGGACTCTGTTTTGGAGAAATGTGAAAAGAAGCTTTCTAGATGGAAAGCCCAGTACTTGTCTATTGGGGGTAGACTTATCTTGGTTAATGCAGTTCTTGATGCCCTTCCAACTATGCTTACTTTATTTCCAATCCCTGCAGATGTGGTACAGAGGCTGGATAAAATTAGGAGGTTCGTTTTTTGGCAAGGACATAAAACCAGAAAGGGTTATCACCTAGTCAAGTGGAAAGTGCTGATATCCAAAAAGAAACAAGGAGGTCTAGGAATGAAAAATTTGAAAAACCAGAGCAAAGCTCTGAAAATGAAGTGGTTGTGGAGATATGCTCATGAGCAACATTCCCTATGGAAAAAGGTGATCAAATTGAAGTACGGAGAATTAGATGGTTGGGTTACTAAAGAAGCAAACAACCCATATGGGGTTACTGTTTGGAGATCTATCAGATGTTGGTGGCCTATTCTTCTTAATCACACTAC
>NW_025815499.1:0-1078 GCF_002878395.1 Capsicum annuum | reverse complement strand
GTCACAGATGCAGTTGTCTTGTTCAAAAAATTGGTGAGGGAGAAGATCTGTGAGCCCAACGAAATCATGCATGGAACCGTCATGAATGGACTCAGCAAAAGGGGACATACTGAGAAGACTTTAAGTTTGCTTTGTTTAATGGACCAAGGGAACACTAAGCCCAACATATATATCTACAGCATCGTCATAGATGCCTTCTGCAAAGATAGAAACTTAGATGCTGCTATCAGCATTCTGAATGAGATGAAACGGAAAGGCATTCCTCTGGACATAGTCACATATAGTTCATTAATTGATGGTTCGTGTAAGCTTGGTCAGTAGGAAAAGGTGAAGACATTGTTCTCTGAGATGGTGAATCTTAATATTTATCCAAATGTGCTCACCTTCAGCATACTAATAGATGGGACTATGCAAAGAAGGGAAAGTCGAAGATGCCGAGGAAGTAATGAGGCACATGATAGAAAAAGGTGTAGAGCCTAATATAATCACCTACAGTGTGATAATGGATGGATATTGTTTGCGTGGTCAAGTGGATAGAGCAAGGAGAGTTTTTGATATAATGATTGATAAGTGCATTGAGCCTGATATTTTTAGCTATAACATACTAATAAATGGATACTGTAAGACAAAGGAAGTGGCCAAGGCCATGCAATTGCTTGGTGAAATTTCTCAAAGGGGATCAAAGCCGGATATTGTTATCTACAATACTATCCAGCAGGGTCTGTTGGATGTTGGAAGAATTGGCGATGCAAAAAAAATTTATGCCAAGATGCTATCTAGGGGGCCTGTACCTAATTCATCCACTCATCGTACATTGCTCAAAGGTTATTTTAGGTACGGACTTGTTGAAGAAGCTATGTCACTCTTTAATAAGTTGAAAATAAATTGAGAAGATACCGATATTGAACTTTACAATGTTGTCATTAATGGATTGTGCAAAAATGGTAAACTGGATGAAGCTCAGTCTGTTTTTGAGAATCTTTCTTTGATTGGATTGCCTCTGGATGTGAGAACATACAATACAATGATAGCAGGATTTTGTCTACAAGGATTGTTAGATGAAGCTAAAAGTATGCTA
>NW_025815498.1:0-1013 GCF_002878395.1 Capsicum annuum | reverse complement strand
CACTGTACTCGACCAACACTGAAATATCAAAGGAAATATTAAAACCCAAGGGGACTGGAAGTAGACACCATATTGGTGTTCCGAACCAGGATAAATCTTCATGTTCTTAACTTTAAATTCAATTAGTTTGCTTCAAATCTAATTTGTTTTGTAAAGTATACAGTTCTGCTGGCAAGTCGACTGTGAGGAGGGGATAGTTGACTCATGTAATTTCCAATGAACCCCCTCTTGAATTTCAGATTTAACCATCATTCACTAATTTCTAACATTCGACATTATGCCATTGTCTGGAAATTTGCTAATATTTTTCTATAATTCACAAGTTATTAATTAGCCACCAATTGTCCACTAAGCACCATTCATTTACTAGTCATTCCTTTGAAATTTCACATCAATTTATCTTTTCATCATGTAATAGTATATACCCGAAATTGAATAGGTCATAGTATAAAAAATACCCGAAATTGAGTCATAATATAAGTAGTACCCATAATTGAATCGACATAATATAATCAATAATTGAAATTGAACTGGTTATAATATAATAAATACTCAAAATTGAATTGGTCATAATGTAAGCAATACCTGGAATGGATTTGTTCATAATATAAACATCATCATCATCATAAGTCGTATCATTAATAGCATAACCAATCGCATGATCAATAGGTTTCAATCCTCACATTTACGGACATGACCATCACGTTTCAAGATTTCTTACTACTATTGTTATACACATTCCCACAATCCCTAAATAATGTGAAAGTTCACCAAAGCTGACATGTTTCATAGCCTAAGGTGGGTTAAGAGTCCACTGCTAATCCTTGAGGTTCATTTTAGGAAAATTTCTACCCAAACTAGGCTTAAGGTATCTAAGTACACTTTTAGATGTCAACAAGCTTTAAGTAGCCCTATGATAGGGAATTCACCTAAAATATGAACAACTAGGTCAATTATATCTAATTAGAGTAATCTAAGATGTTCTCATTCTAAACATAAAGAGTGAATTCTAA
>NW_025815497.1:0-1234 GCF_002878395.1 Capsicum annuum | reverse complement strand
TTTCTTTTTTTCTATCTATTTCTTCATTTTCTTTTTCTATTCTCACCATAGCTGTCAATTTATCTTCTAATTTTAATTCTTCTTTCTCTAACATTAAATATAAATGTTCACCTATTTTCTTATACCTTCTCCCTAGATTAGAAAATACTATTTTTATTTTTAACCCTTCATGATTTTCATATATTTTTTCATCTATTATAAATTCTTCTTTGTTCATTTTTTATTTAGTTGTTAACAGATCATGTTGGTATGTATATTCTAGACTATCTATTGTTGATTCTAAATTTGATATTTCTTATTTTTGTGCATTTATTGAGTTTTTACTAACTCCGACAATTATGTTATATTGTAGTCTTTCTATCCTTATTTTTAATTCTTTACGTTTTCAGATATTATTTGCTTTAATTCTTTATATTTTTGTACGTTATTCATTTAAATAATATTTTGAGGAATATCTAAATTTAGTTTTATCAAATAAATCATAATTAATAAATTAATCAAGTAAATCCATATATATACGACTTCCGTATTTTTTAAATAACAAGACTCTGATACTATTTGTAGGGAGGTGCGGATTAGGCACGGTAACTTTACTAGAAAGTAAATAGTTACTAGGTAATAAGTATTTACTTTTATATAATGTATTTTGTGAATATTATCGGTTGAAATATTTTTCATTTTTATCTTCTTGACTTAAGATGTTTTATTAATTTATATTCTAAATTAAATATTATCGTAATTAAATTATCTAGTGTTCCAGGATCCTCGTTAGTACTATGTAATCTGTTGTATTCTTGGTATAAACTATATAGTTGGGTTTCAATTTCTTTTAATGGTTTACTCTTTTCGTAAGATGTATCCATTAATTTATGTAATTGTTAAATGTTTTGTAGTAATATTCATTAACTGTTTTTTCTTAGTTTTTGTAAGTCTTCTATATTATTTTTAAGATATTCTAAATATTCTATATCTTTTGTTTTAAAATATTCAATTAAATTCGTTTTTATAAGGTTTTTTGTTAATTTTATTTCTTCTATTTCTCATTCCCAGTATTTTAGATATTCGTAGTTTATCATTTTATTCTTCTAAAGTAAATGTATAATAATCTATTCTACTTGTACTATATTTAATATCTTGTCTGAGGTTATTAATACTACTAACTATTTTTTCTTGTTCTCTTTTTAATAAATTTTTTAAACTATCTAAACTTTTATCTTTGTTTTTTTCTAAATTT
>NW_025815496.1:0-1145 GCF_002878395.1 Capsicum annuum | reverse complement strand
AAAAATAAAAATAGTATTTTCTAATCTAGGAAGAAGGTATAAGAAAATAGGTGAACATTTATATTTAATATTAGAAAAAGAAGAATTAAAATTAGAAGATAAATTGACAGCTATGGTAAGAATAGAAAAAGAAAATGAAGAAATAGATAGGAAAAAGGAAATAGAAAAAATAAAACAACAAACTACAGAAGAAATACGAAAAATAGAAGAAACTAAAAATAGTAGGATTGCTAAATTAGAAAAAGAACTACAAATGCTACTAGATTTGTATGAAAAAAGACAGAAAGAAAAAGAAGAAAAAGTTATAGAACAAATATTATTAAACGAAATAAATCAATTTAAAGAAAAATTAGAAATAAATACAATAGATATTGAAGAAATAGATAATTATGATTCACAAGATAGTGAAACATATACCAAAATCTTAACCAATACAAAAAAAATTAGAAATCAATGAAAACCAAGAAGTAATTAATGAAGAAAACTTAGAAAATAGAAACACAAAAATAAAAAGAAAGAAAATGAAAATATAATACCTAGAACATCAGAAATAAGAAAACCTACATATTATAAAAATAAGTTTAAAAGATATAATCTAAAAGATGAATATGACAACTAGACACCAAAACAAATAGTTAATAAAAATTATAAATTTTTAGACTTAGATTGTGTAAAAGATACAGAAAAAATAATACAATTATGGATAGGATATATGTCAAAATAATTATTAGATAATAATATAAACGTAACAGATGCACCAGAATATATAGAAAGAACACTAATAGGAACAATGAAATTATGGTTTTCCAATTTAACTGAAAATAGCAAGAAGGTATTAAGAACTGATAAACCTACAGAAGGAACATCATCAACAACTGCAACTAAATTAACACCTATAGAATTATTAAAAAAAAAATGAAATAGCTATGAAAGACGAATTTAGCAGCATGACAACAACAGAAGAAGAACAAAATGAAGGGAAAGATACAAATAAGAATTTAATGTTAAAATTAGCAATATGTAATATGTGTTATATAGATGAGTATACTTGCGCATTTAAAGAATATTATTATAAAGGAACATATAATACAGAAGAAAGTAAAGAAATAATTTTCTTATTTCTTTACTTTCTTCTGTATTATATG
>NW_025815495.1:0-1328 GCF_002878395.1 Capsicum annuum | reverse complement strand
AACATGACCTATTCACAATAAAATGAACAAAGAAGAATTTATAATAGATGAAAAAATATATCCATTTTTGAGTTATTTTGAGGGAAATTAAGTCTTTTGGCACTCCTTACACACCCCTAAACTTAAACTTACAAATTTAATATATTCTAAACACATCATAACCCTATTATCAGTCTAAGTTCATCATCCAAGAGCACTAAAGGAGTAAAACAACTAGGGTTACACAATCAGCATTGAGGGTCCAATCTTTCAATGAATCCGTTACCATAAAGGTATGTGGGGTTATGACAAGAGCACCCTTTCGTTCTTGTGCCTAAAGGTTGCATTATTTTACAAAGATGCATAATTTTTACATGTTTTATCATGAATTTGAAGTGATAAATCTTATCCTATGTTGTTGTTCAAGATACTATGATTATTTTGAATGTTTAGAAATAAACTCCATGAGTTTGAGATTATTGTTATGAATAAAGGCTAAAAATTTTTAGATTTTCGTATAAATTATGCATGCTTGTGATATAAAGCATAAAATTTAAAATATTTTGATTAAGTATCGCTATAAGGGTCATTAACCTACATTGAGATTATTTTTTTGAGAATTTATGTGCTACATGCACCTATGTTTAGACTATTTTAATGAAGTATATAAAGATTTGACCTTTTGGTTACGACAGAGTTAAAATCCACTTTATGAAATGAGTTACGGATTTTATCATTTATTTAACTTAAGAAATATGAGATTACCCTTAAAGTAGATTTTTCTTGAGATTTTTGAGCATAGTATTGGGATTAGTATTTAGCACCGAGTTGGGTATATTACTATGGTTTCATACCCCAAAACTACATGCCACCGTAGGTTGAGAGATTGAATTCCACTATATATGGAAAATTGAGATAGTGATCACTGAGATGAGGTTGTTCTACACCGATGGCAAGGGTAGGACAGCCCTAACCTTACGTGGGTAAGTCGTGGGAAATCATGGGTGCTCACATGGTGTACATGTCGGTTAGAAGAACCTCCCAAAGAGTCGTCCCTCATTCTTATATTGATTTTATTGATTTAAAACAGATTTGAAATGCAGATTTATGATGTATTCAATATTCCAGATTTCACTAAGATTGCTTGATGAGAGAATAAGAAAATAATCTTGATATTTGGATTAAGTATAATGGCTCATGATATCTAGATTGGAATGTTTTACCATTCATTGTGCATGATTTAAGATTTTAGATTTCTTTCAAGCTTTATGAGCCATTTACAAATGTCCTACATGATTTGGAAAGAAAACTTATGACATGATCGTTAAATATATATATATATATATACA
>NW_025815494.1:0-10794 GCF_002878395.1 Capsicum annuum | reverse complement strand
TTTTTCTAAAAATCTCATGGGCATAGAAATTATGATTTTAAGAAAAGGGTTTCGAATTTATGAATATATTCATGTTTTAGAAATATTGATGATATTGTTTTGGTCTTTAGGCCTTCTCCGAATTGATTTAAATTGATATATGTATATATGTACGTGTTTTAATATTGATGATTGAACTGAGAGCATGATTCATGTAAAAATCTCTCTTGTTATGATTTTATTTACTTATCATATGCTATGGATTATCTTGAATGCATCATTGAAAAGCATGATATGAAATGCCTTAAGTATTGTTATAATTGGATTATGATTTTGATTTCAAAAGAGAGGGTAGTTATGTTGATAAATGTTGAAAATATTCATATAACGAAAGAGTGCATGATTTTGCCAAAAGCACATGACCACCATATGTTTGAAGGATTCTTGCATAGTTTTGACTTATGTTACGGAACATAAAATCTCTTAAACTATTTCCATGTTTGGGTGGTTTGAATTGAATTTTCATGAAAGAATCATGCATGGTACAATATGGCTCAGAATTAGGACTTGCAAGTCTTGGTGTGACGACACCAACTCAGTTAAAGCCATAGTAATTCAGAACAGAATAGAACGCATGTTTGAAATCAGATTTTTGGATATTGAAACTAGAAATATGCATGATTCAGAATAGGATAAAATTGGGCATAAAGAGAGCTTAGGTGGTTCCGCGGAGAAGGCATAAGTTCAAATAACTCATTGTCCAAAACCGCAATTTACCAATCTGGGTATATTATTATACGCTGGCCTAGTGCCCTCTGGCGTATCAGACTCAGACACTCTAACCCTTAGGGCACACTTGGGCTTCCCCGCCGAGTCAATGGCGGATTCCATATAGCCCATGGAATATCAGACTTGTAGGGGAATGCCACCTAACTCAGAAGTAATACAAAGATCAGAAACGGTATTGTCAAGAATGGTTTATGATTTTCAGAAAAGTGCCCATGTGTTTTGAAACTATTTTATGCATGATGTTTTGTAACCCGCTCTCAACTATTTTATATTTTTACAAACTTGTTATTTTAGATTTCTTCGCCTACCAGTACATCTGTATTGACCCACTCCCCCTACCTCTAAGGTTCTGAGGCTCAGTTTAGGGGTCCAGATAAGCAGTAAATTTCATCAGACAGAGTTACAGTGTTCAGTTGGTGAGCCTTCTATATTTTAGAAGGCTTGTTTACTTTTCGACAATTACTATTAGTTATGGTTTTGGTCTACTGGGGCCTTGTCCCAGTTTGTAGATTGTGTTAGTGATCATGTAGTAGAGATTTCGCAAATGGCTTGCAGATATTGTTAGATAGTTTTGGATTTCATTCTCCATTGCTAACTTTATATCAGATTTATGACCATGATTCTGTTTGTAATAATTTTCGCATTTCCTTATTTGTGTATGAATGGTGTATATAATTTCAAGTTAGAAAGGTGTCGGGGCCTTCATGGTTCGGGATACTCGTCACGGCCAGGCCCTCAATTCGGGTCGTGATAAACTTGCTATCAGAGCATGGTTCATGGTCCCAGGATGTATACAAAATCGCATCGGGTAAAGTCTTATTTATGGGTGTGTAGCGCGCAACACTTATAAGAAGGAGACTACTAGGCATTTAGGAATGTTTCCCCTGTTTGTGATTTAGTTCATGCTTTGGAGTCTAATTAGTCCTCTAATCAATGATCTCATGCTTTTCAGAAAATAGTCATGCCTCCTCGTCACTCTAACAATCAGAATACTCAGGATGATAAAGTCTGCCCCACCCATGGAATGCGGACCCGTAACAGAGCGCACACCCCAGAACCTGTCCCTACTCTGAGAGTACCTCCAGTCCCAACCAGTCCACCTCGAGCTCCAATAATAAATGTTAATCATCCCCAGTCTTCTCAGAGGGACATATCAAATGCAAAATTCAGACAATCCATCCACATGCTTACACAGCTGGTAGCTGCACAGACTCAGAGGTCGGAGGATACTAGGTCTGCATCGGTTACTTTTGAGGTTACTAGGGTGGCCCAGTTCATGAGAAAGAACCCACCCAAATTTTCTAACACTAAGGTAGAAGAGGACCCACAGGAGTTCATAGACAAAATGGAGAAGATTTTTAGAGTAATGCATATGGATCGGGTAGAAGGGGTTGAGTTAGCAGCATACAAGCTTTAGGATATAGCGAACCAATGGTCTAATGAGTGGGAGGATGCGAAGGGTGAGAGTGCTAAGCCTACAATTTGGACCGAGTTCGTGGAAGCTTTTCTTGACCAGCTCTTTCTTTTAGAATTGAGGGAAGCCAAAGAAGAGGAAGTCATGAATCTTAAGCAGGGCAAAATAAGTGTCCAAGAGTAAACTATAAAATTCAACTAACTGGCCCGTTATGCACTGGAGATGACAGGTAATATGAGAGACCGGATCAGGAAATTTGCATTCAGCCTTTTAGATGATCTAGCGCTCAAATGTCAGGGAGCAATGCTGAACAGGGATATAGACTTTGCTAGGCTATCAGTCTACATGCAGCAAGTTAAGAAAAAGAAAAAGGAAATCACTGAGTCTAGGGAGAAGGACAGGCAGAGAACAAGTCCCACAAGCTCCAAAACTGTTCACTATTCATCCGCGTTCACTGTTCATCTGCCCTTTGCAAGGGTTTTTTAGTCATTTGTAATAAGTTAACCTAGGTATAAATAGAACCTCATTAGGTCATTTTTGGGAGATTTTGGAGAATATATTTTGTAGCCTCTTTGAGAGTCCTTAGCAAGGTGGAATCCTTGGATAAGGTGGAATCCTTGTGTTGATCATTTGCTTAGAAATGGAGATTGCTTGGGAATTCTGATTCCCTTGAGGTCACGTAAGAGATAGGTTTAGGTTGTGTGTGATATTAAAGGTCCAAAAGTGGAATAAGCTCCCTTTGCCTATCTATCTATCTATCTATCTTTACTTTCTTGTAATTATTTATCTATATCTAGTGTAATTCGTTTGTGTTCTTGTATTGTAACCGTGTGTTGTTGTTATTGCATTTTGTTCATCAAGTGTTGTTGTTGTTTTAGTGTGTTTTACTCTTGATATCACTTCCCTTCTTGTTCTTTTTACGAATCCGAGAGAGGTCATCAAAAGGGTCCACAGTTCTTGAACTAGTGGACTGATTTTGGTGTATGTGTTGTTGTGTTCTTGGGTGTTTGGTATCATTTGGTATGAAATAAAGGCTGGTTGTGTTCCTACACTACCAATCTTGGGTTCTCTTGGACGAAAATTCAAAAAAAAAAAAAAGATAAAAACTGAAAAAAAAAAATCCAGAATAGTGCAAATCTGTCCATTTTGTGTTCTTGGCCGAAAATTGTGTTGTTGTTATCTTGGCCAAGATTTGTTTGTTGTGTGTCTAGAACTTTTAGTCTTTTGTTTGTTTAGAGTGTTTCTAGTGTTGATTTGTTTCTCACCAACACTAAAAAGTGTCCAAATCTAAGATTGAACTTGAACTTGTTGAAGTTGTTGATGTGAACAAGGTGTGGCCCAGTTGAATATTGTTGTTGCCTAAACCTTGTCCGATTTGATGGTCTTGTTGTAGTGAAGTTGGAAACTAAAATTGTTGTTGGTCTTGGAGTTGTTGTTGTTTTCTAAAGGTTCTTCACCCCTTCCATCATCTTGTTAATCCATAAAGTGCAAACTAGATCTAAAAAGGTGAAAGACAAGCTTGTAGTAGTTGTTAGTGAAAGACTTGTCCCTATCACTTCAAAGACTTTTCATCTACTTTTTCTTGATTTAAGGACCTTGTTTCAAGGAGAAAGTTCAAAGAAGTCAAGTTTTGCTTTTGAAATTTGAACAAAAAGGCTCCAAGACCACTTTTTCCTCCATTAACCAAATCCACCAATTCCAAATTGTATATTGATTAAGACTTGAAATTGGAAATAAAATTTTGATAAAATTGAGGCCAATAGTGGACTTCCACGTCACTAAAGTACTGTTCACGCAATATTTTTGAGTAAATTTTAGATTTCTTAGTTTTATTTTATTGTTTCCTAGTTTCATTTGTTTGATCGACACTAATTGACAACCTAGTAATACCCTACTAGATTGTAAGTTAGTTTTGTGTACATTCTTCATGTTAACGTTGTTTGTTGTGTGCTTTTCTCGTTTTTGAGTCATAGTATTTTTTTTTGTTCAAGTTCGTACATTATTTATTTGAGTTGTTTCGAACAAGAATCAACTCCGACCTCGAGCCAAAATTGGGACCAAGTTGCCTAATTGGAGTATAAACGAGTTATCAACATTTGTAATGCCAATAGAGTGAAAAATTCAAAGTGTGAAAGTGAGGGATTGTGGACTATTTTGAGACGCATTGTGGACTGTTTGTTGACACCCAATTTTGACCTCCCAATATCACATTTAGGCTGTTATTTTAACAAAATTATTAATTTTAAACATTAGTATTTTTGCACATTTTTTCATCAAATATATTTCCGACATATGGCGTACATAATTTAAGAAAATGCATAAATTATTTTGTCATCTTTTAAGCATCATTTTTTTAAAATTTTTAAATCAAATATGACATTTAAGTAATTTTATTAATTAAATTATTTTCCACGTAGTTATGCACCCTCGCAATTTTTGCAAATACATTGTCTAGTTTTGCATTATTTAACACTATTTTAACATTGTTATTATACTATTATTATTTATTACTTAATTTATTATTTAATTATTATTATTATTATTTAAATTTATTTATTAGTATTTATTATTTAATATTACTGTTTATTAGCTAATTATTATTAATCATTATTATTTATTATTACTTATTACTATTATTTATTTGGTTATTATTATTACTACTATTATTATTTACTACTACTAGCATTTAAATAACGGCCTAAATTAATACCACTTTGTCAATTTTGATCCAAATCATTACAACTCTAACCATAAATCACCTGACCCGTTACAATTCCAGCCTAAATCATTTCAATTATAGTCATTTTACATCAAAATCAGCCATAAATGCTTTAAATCAATTGGACAACCCCCTTTTTTAATCTCAGCCATTGATCACTTGATCCAACGGCTGAGATTAACCTTTTTATTTCCTTTTAAAAACAACAACAAAAAGCCAAACCCTAACCCTAATTGCAAAAACAAACTCCTCCTTCCTCTCTCTAACTCCCTCTCTCTCTACTCCTCTCCTCTCCATCGGAATCCATTGTTGCCGCAGGCCATCCCAGCGCCGGCGAGCCTTCCCTCCCCCTCTTCCTGCAAACAACGACAACAAAACCACCATGTCGCCGCCTCAAGCCCGCCTGGAACCACCGAAGAAGATAGCAACACCAACGCTGGCGCCGTTTTCCTCACCTCCTCTTCTCGTCGTCGCCATCCTGCCGCTGTTCTCCTCCCACCACTCCAGCGCCGACCCCAGATCTTTCGCCTCCATCAATGCCGACCCCAAATCTACACTCTTAACAAAAATCATTGATTTTTCTGAAGTGCTTTTGGTTCTCTTTCGAGGCTGCTGAAAATATCTCCCATATTGTGCTATTACGTGTGCTCGACTTTCATTACTTTTTATTTTTCTCCTTACTGTTGTTTACTTGTGAGTTCTCTAATGACGCAATTACTTTATTCTCTATGTGTGTTGACTGCATAATGTTGTGAAAGCCCTTTAGAAAGTATGTCCTTAGGAATGTTCCTATGTTTGTCTTTCTTGTTTGCTTGCCTTTGTATATTATTTTTGCAGGTTTAAATACACTTACCAGTTCTGAAGAATCGCCTGGGGCATTTAATTAACTATGTATTCTTGATAGTTAGTTATTTATCTTCCTTCTTAGTTTTCGTATTGTTTGTAACATTATTGTAAAACACTTTTATTATTATTGTAATAAATAGATTTGGGGGACTGCTTTGGGGGCGGGGATTTACATGCTCTGTGAATGGCATAGATAGGCACAATCTAGGCTTTACGTGTATTACATGCTACATGGTTCATTAGGCACAAAATTATGACTTGTTAACATAAGAATCATTTTCTACGATTTATTAATCATCCTTGATCTAACTAAAATCGACACCTTATATCGATATTGAGCATATTGATGTATTTCTATCATGTTGAATTGATTTTTAGCATGTTAGTACATTAAAATTGATCATAGGCCCAGTAATGTTTTCTTGCATGATCGATAATTAATTCAAGCATTTTTCACATCTTAACCTGCAAGTTATTACGTTTCCTACTTGTTAAATAGTCTACTTGAGCATTTTCAGCATGTGGAACAAACGTATTTAATATTTTTCAACATGTTTAAATCAAGTTTCCAGCATGTCTACATTAAAACAACTTTGTTAGTGTATTTTTAACATGTTAACAGACTTTCAGTAGGTTAAATAGTTTATTTGAGCATGTTTGGCGTATTTACATTAAATTACTGCCCCCTCCCCCCACGCGTTAATTCACTGTCCATTAAGAATATAATTTTGGCACAACAAATCTAATTCCAGCATGTTTAAAAGGCTAGTTCTCTACATTTATAGCACGTCAAAATATTATACTTCAGGTATTCTTGGCATGTTTTAGCATATCAACGTAAAATACGGCACCTTAATGTGATTTTTCAACATGTTTAAGTAACTTTTCATCATGATTAATTTTTTAGCATGTTTAATTCACTTTTTCAGCATGTTTTTAATTAATTATTCAACATGTTTAATTGACTTCCAGCCTGTTAAAAATACTAATTCTCTACATTTTCTACATGTTAATTTATTCTCCACGTTTAAGTACATTCTTAACATGTTAATGCCTTCTTTTATATTTTACTAGTTTCTTATTTTCTCATCGTAGTTCATAACACTTAATTCACGAGCACATTTCTTGACACATTTACCACACTTTTAACACCTCTCATGAACACACATTACATTTGGTGCATACACGAATCTCAGTCGTCCTTTATCACTACTTGTTGAACATTTGGACATTATGTCTATAGGTTAACAACATAACGAATAATTATTTTTCTTTGCATGCCATCACAATAATAAACGTTAATTAATTAAGAGGCTAATTTGGGATCATTACGTGATACTTGTTGTCCAATATGTTCGCGCTTCGAGTCCTAAGCGACATAGCTTTCTTTTAGTCTAGAACACAAATCCAAAATAGCAAAGTCCAATGCCTCTTGGACGATAAGTGGGGACGCTAAATATTCCTAAAAACGTTAGTTTTATCCTTGTCATAGAACGCCCTTAGACTTGACATCCATTCTAGGTGGGGTGGGACGGGTAGCCCTTTTCGGAAATGATGATCCCAATAAATATTAACGGCGAGGCTAATGACATTATTACTTGTCTAAGAGTTCAGCCCTTGGGTCGGATGATGATTAACAAGTTGGGTTTCTGATCCGAATAAGATCAAAACATCTTTTAATTTGGACGATTTCTTTTTATATTCTTTATGTGGGGTAGTTGATTTATTATATAAAGCAGTCCCCTTTTATTGTTAATTCTGTCTTTCTTTCTTCTTGCTTATCTTATTTATGTTTTATTTATTTCATCACCTAGATAATCAACAATTAGAAATAACAAATAACATGTGTTTGACTATTAATTACTTTATCACGTAGCTAGACGTTAAATTAATAATCAAACAAGAGACCTTTATTTGTCACATAGAATCCCCACGTAAAATATGAATTCAGCAGGGAACCACCTTTGTGGACCTCGAAAGGTGCCTAACGCCATCCTTTTGAGGTAATTTGAACCCTTACCCGAACTCTGGTGAACTACGACTAAACGATAAAAATAGGTACACAGTATCCTAGACCGGTGCCCTAACGCACCTTAATACGTTAGGTGGCAATTCTCACACCATTCCTTTTAAACTCAATCCTAAAAGAGAGTCTATCAAGTCGAATCCTGCCTTCTGCGAGGAAAATAGGGAGCGACACTATTTTGTGTCAAATTGTGGACTGATTTTTACTAATTTTTAATGTGTTTGTTGTTTTCGTGTTGTTTTCTTAGTAGATCTTGATGGGTACAATGTGAATGAATTTGAAATGCCTAGTTGGTTTAAATCTATCATGGCAAGGCTTGATGTCATAGATAGGCGAATAATGGACAGAATGGAAGGAAGATTAGAAGGGACGGAAGGCTCTCTGCGCAAGAAGTTGGATAACTTAATGGAGCATCCAAGCCTTCCTAATCAATTTCCTGTGAGTGTGCATGCTCCACATGAGCTACAAGGTAATCAAACTAACTTTTGCACTCTAGTGAATGAGGATAATAGCCAACCAAGTGTGAATGATAGTTTGTCTTTAAGTGAGCTGAATGTTCTTTCATTTTGTGATGATAATGTACAACTTGAGATTGTGGATACACTAGTTGATTCACCTAGTGTTGAAGCCATTGTGGAAAGTGGTAGTACACTGTCTTATGAAAGTCATGAAGACCAACTTGTGTGTGAAAATGATGATGTTGAACATGTTGGCTGAATTACTAAGGATGACCCTCTAGTTGTTTTTGTTATTGACCATGATAGTATAGAGAGGACATTTGATCATTATTGTAGTAGTATTGGGTTAAGAAAGTATGTTCCCAACCCGTGCCCATAGACACTCTACCTATTTTATTTTTGTGATCATTTGAAGTGTGGTGACAAGGATGTCTTTTAGAATGACTTGAATGTGCATGGAATGTATGGCTTTTCTCTCTCGACTTTCAAGTCTAATTGTTGTTCCAAGAAGAGTTTATGCTTTCCACTTGATAAGCGACGTTTGTTCCTTGTTTCTTGTCACACTTATATGGATAAACTAGTTGATTCTCCCTTGGGAGGGTATTCGGGTAAGAGGGATGTTTGGGTATATGTGAAGTTTGAGCCACCTTGGCAAGATGCTATGATTGATTACACTAATCTTAACCCTCATACCTTGAGGAACTTTTGTTTGCTTGTCCTTTCTATTGCTTGGCAAGGTTCAAATTCGAGGACAAATCCTTTCTAAGGAGGAGAACGATATGGGTACGATCATGATCGGGGTATAATGCGTCAAAACTCGAGCTCGGGGGGCTTCCCATCCAAGGAACAAGCTTTGAAGTGCAGAGAACAAGTCCCACAAGCTCTAAAATTGTTCACTGTTCATCCGCCCTTTGCAAGGGTTTTTTAGTCATTTGTAATAAGTTAACCTAGGTATAAATAGAATCTCATTAGGTCATTTTGGGGGGGATTTTGGAGAATATATTTTGTAGCCTCTTTGAGAGTCTTTAGCAAGGTAGAATCCTTAGACAAGGTGGAATCTTTGTGTTGATCATTTGCTTAGAAACGGAGATTGCTTGGGAATTCTGGTTCCCTTGAGGTCACGTACGAGATAGGTTTAGGTTGTGTGTGATATTAAAGGTCCAAAAGTGGAATAAGCTTTTGGGTATTTAATATTATACCATCCCTTTGTCTATCTATCTTTACTTCTTGTAATCATTTATCTATATCTAGTGTAATTTATTTGTGTTCTTGTCTTATAACCATGTGTTATTGTTATTGCATCTTGTTCATCAAGTGTTGTTGCTTTTTTAGTGTGTTTTACTCTTGATATCACTTCCCTTCTTATTCTTCTTGCGAATCTGAGAGAGGTCATCAAAAGGGTCCATAGTTCTTGAACTAGTGGACTGATTTTGGTGTTTGCGTTGTTATATTCTTGGGGAGTTTGGTATCAAAAAGAGATCAAAGTTTTGAACTCCTTATCCTATGAAGAAGAGCTAATAGTAATCTTAGATCGTCAAGTTAGAAAATTAAGGAGCAAAGAGATAGCCTCAGTTAAAGTGTTATGGAGAAACCAGAAAATTGAAGAAGCTACTTGGGAATCCGAGGATGACATGCGAGCTAGATATCCAAGCTTGTTTGATCCAGCGAATGACGAAATGGAAGGTACAATCCTTGTCTTATTCTTTTCTATGCCTTAGTATGTTTAAAATTGTGATTATCTGTAGTTTGCGTCATCATTCGGGGACGAATGATCCCAAGGGGGATAATGTAACGCCCCGTAAAAAAATCCTCCATGTGTTATCTTGTAGTATCTTGTTTATAGAGTTGAAGACTAAAAATAATTTTTTTTCTAAGTGTCGAAGAGACTTATTCTCATTTTGAATTTCCTATCTTTGAGGATTTTATTTTTGACCTTCCCGACCTTTATTTTTTGATTTTTTTGTTGATATACGAAGGGGCAAGTCAATAGTATATCTTGGGTGCATTTTAGGGGAAAAACATACTGGTTTGAAATGCCTTTGAAATGCTTCAGTATTTTGGGTGCATTTCAGAGGCAGATTCAGGGTCAACTTAAAACGATCATAACTTCCTGTATATAATGAACTGGGAGAGATTCTATATATCAAATGATAGATCTTTGAGTCTTCTTTCTAATTCCACTGATTCCATCCAAATCCAACATCTCAGTCAAAGGGTATGACCATTTTACTTCAACATATCATCCTGTCAACTCGCAGAAATTTCTGCAACATTTTTTATTTCTTTAGGGGTAAAATGAACATTTCCCATCCCCTATCATACACTAACACGAGAATTAATCCTCAATTGACCAAAAGATGATCATTTTCTTCCAATTGCTCAAGAACCAAACCCCTTAGTCCCAAAATAAAAATCAAGTTCCCTTAAAATTCAACCGTAAAAATTCAAAAATTATTTAAGATTTGAAATCTCCATTGCGAGGGCTACAAGAAACACCCATCAATTGTTCGTATAGAATTGATGATATTGTTTTGGTCTTTAGGCCTTCCCCAAATTTATTTGA
>NW_025815493.1:0-2219 GCF_002878395.1 Capsicum annuum | reverse complement strand
AGTGTTTCCTATAAATATCTTTGCATGTTCCCAGACATCAACCTTCCCCCCAATTTTAATATGCCTAAGTTCGAGAAGTATGTAGGACACGGTGATCCCGCTGCACACTTGAGATGTTATTGCAACCAGTTGAGGGCTGCAGGAGAAAAGAAAGAACTGTTCATGGCCTTCTTTGACGAAAGTCTTTCTGATCTGACCTCAGAATGGTTTATCGATCGAGATATCGATAAATGGAATAGCTAGGATAATTTGGCTTCTAAATTTGTTCAATATTTTTAGTATAACATCGACCTGATTCCGGATGAAAAATCCTTGGTCAACATGAAGAAAAAGAGCACTGAAGGTTTTAGGGAATACGCGATAAGATGGCGTGAACAGGCCGCCAGGATAAAGCCTCCAATGAAAGAAAGTAAGCTGGTAGAAGTTTTCATTCAGGCGCAGGATGAGACCTATTTTCAGAATTTACTTCCGGCAATGGGAAAATTTTTTATGAAAGTCCTCAAAATGGGGGAAATAATAGGGGACGGAATTAAGACCGGCCGAATAGTGAGTTTTGCCGCATTAAAAGCCACCACACAAGCGATTCAAGGTGGATCTGGCACGTTTGGAGGTAAAAAGAAGAAAGAGGACATGGCGACTATCGTAGATGGAATCCATTCTTATCCCAAAAGACCACCTCTCCCCTATCCCCAATCCCAAGCCCAAGTCTACACCCAAGCTCCATATATTCCTCCCCACCATTACTACCCTCCACAAAACCCTTTATATTCCATTTCGCCACCCCCATACCCAGTATATAACGCACAGCCATATGCCCAAACCCCTTCTTACCCGCAGTGGCGTGCGCATGCTCCACAAAATTGCCAATTCGCTCCACCAAATTACCAAAACCCCTCCAGACCCAGTTTTCAGCCTAGGCCCGATTATAAAAAAGAGAAGGAGGTCAAAAATCAATTCACACCTCTTGGAGAGTCATATGCTAGCTTGTTTGATAGGTTGAGAAAGTTGAAGGTTTTAAGCCCAATTCAAGGAAGGCTTTCAAATCCACCACCGAGGAATCTCGATTATTCTTTAAGGTGTGCGTACTATTCTGATATGCCAGGCCATGATATTGAGAAATGCTGGCATTTAAAGAGAGCTGTCCAAGATTTAATTGACACAAATCAGATGTTGGTCCAGGACCCGGAGGGTCCAAACATTAACTAGAATCCATTGCCAACCCATGTTGAAGCCAATATGTTAGAATTGATATATGACGGGAAAGAGTCTTCGAGGGTTATAAGCCTATTGTCAAGATACAGACCATTGAGGAGAAATCGGTAAATGTAGCGGAGTCTTTGAAAGCAATGCCATTGAACCGGGAAGGAATGAGAGAAGATAAAGCACAAGAAAGCACAAAGAAACCCCTGATAACAGTACAAGGCGCCAGAAGGTATGTTGATTCAAGTCAGGATAAACCTAAGTTGACAGTGGTGGGAGCTCTGAGTCAGCCCATCTTGACGGTGAAAGGAGCACTGACAGCGCCTATTGTCCTCAAACCAGTGACCCAACCTTCGATAGTTGATACAAAAAGAGTTCCCTAGAATTATAGGTGGACTGTGATGACTTATCACGGGAAAGAAGTTGTGGAAGATGTCGATAAGGTAGGGGGTTTGACGAGGTCAGGAAGATGCTTCGTGCCTGAAAGCTTAAGAAAGTCCAAGCCAACGGTGAGTGGACCGCCATCTGTTAAAAAGCCTATCACCGAAGAAGAAGCTGAAGAATTTTTGAAAAAGATGAAATTGCCAGAGTATTTAATGTTCTAACTCCGTTTCTTGAACTTCCTCTTCATCTTTGAACAAATGAGGGTACTTAGATTTCATTGCTTCCTCAGCTTCCCATGTAATCTCTTCCCTTTGTTGATTTCTCCAAAGTACTTTCACCGATGCTACTTCTTTATTTCTCATCTTCTTAACTTGACGATCTAATATAGCAATAGACATCTCCACATAGGTAAGATCTGCTGTTACTTGCATATCTTCGGTAGAAGTAATAAGGGACGGATCTCCGATGCACTTTCGAAGCATCGATACATGAAATACTGGATGCACTGATGAGAGTTCCTGGGGTAGCTCTAATTTATAAGCAACTTGCCCACATCTTTGAATAATCTTATACGGGCCTATATATCGTGGACTCAACTTTCCTTTCTTGCCAAATCTCATCACCCCTTTCATTGG
>NW_025815492.1:0-1239 GCF_002878395.1 Capsicum annuum | reverse complement strand
TACTCAAGTAACCAAATTTAGTAAATTCAATTGACAAGTTCACATTTCAAGAACCTAAACTTAAACATTCACTACTACTCAAGTAACCACACTTTAGCAAATTCAATTGACAAGTTCACATTTCTAACTACCTAAACTTAAAATATTTTTGAGTCACTAGTTCACTACTCAAGTAACCAAATTTAGTAAATTCAATTGACAAGTTCACATTTCAACTACTTAAACTTAAAACATTTTTGAGTCACTATATCACTACTCAAGTAACCACACTTTAGCAAATTCAATTGACAAGTTCACATTTCAACTACTTAAACTTAAAACATTTTTGAGTCACTATATTCAAAACACAAGCCCACCTTTCAAGTAACTACACTTAAAACATTTTCGACTCACTAATGCAATTCTCAAGTGACCACACTTAACTAACTTCAAAACACAAATTCACATTTTAAGTAACTACACTTAAACATTTTCAAGTCACTAACTCACTTCTCAAGTGACCACACTTCACTATATTCAAAACACAAGTTCACCTTTCAAGTAACTACACTTAAACATTTTCGACTCACTAATGCACTTCTCAAGTGAACACACTTAACTAAATTCAAAACACAAGTTCACATTTCTAGTACCTACACTTGAACATTTTCAAGTCACTAACTAACTTCTCAAGTGACCACACTTCACTATATTCAAAACACAAGCTCACCTTTCAAGTAACTACACTTAAACATTTTCGACTCATTAATGCACTTCTCAAGTGACCACACTTAACTAAATTCAAAACACAAGTTTACATTTCTAGTACCTACACTTAAACATTTTCAAGTCACTAACTCACTCCTCAAGTGACCACACTTCACTATATTCAAAACACAAATCCAACTTTCAAGTAACTACAATTATTAAACATTTTCGACTCACTAATTCAATTCTCAAGTGACTACACTTAAAATATTTTCGACTCACTAAAGTGTCAAAACCTAAAAATAAGGATTGCAACTAAGTTACACAATCCATAGCTATAATCTAAAAGGCGAAGTTGAACCACTTGGCCTCAACCATCCGAACCAATCTTATTGATAAGTAAGAATCCATACATAAGAATATCACAACTCTCAAGTCATTATTTAACTAGTCAAAAATCATAACTGAAGCCAACAAGTCTTTACTATTGTAAAATACCCAAACCAATGTCTCCTTAAAAAACTAAGCATATACCCAATAGTTCTCACAAGG
>NW_025815491.1:0-1732 GCF_002878395.1 Capsicum annuum | reverse complement strand
GTGAGGATACTTGGTACGCATATCTGCTTCTGCTTCCCAAGTAGCTTCCTCATGAGACTGATTTTGCCAAAGAACCTTGACTAAAGGGACTTTTTTGTTCCTCAATCTACGAGTCTGATATTCTAAGATTTCGACTGGAATCTCTTCATAAGAGAGGTTGTTCTGAATGTCAATGCTCTGAGTAGGGACAACAACTGTTGGGTTACCTATGCACTCCTTTAGCAAAGAGACATAGAAGACTGTATGGATTGAGGCTAGATCTGAAGGCAACTCAAGATCATAAGCTACCTTGCCGAAGTGACAAAGAATTCTGAAGGGACCGACATACCGAGAACTGAGTTTCCCTTTCTTGCCAAACCTCTTCACTCCCTTCATGGGAGAGATCTTAAGATAGACATAGTCATTGACCTCGAACTCGAGATCCGTTCTATGAACATCTGTATAGGACTTCTGTCGGCTCTGAGCAGCCCGAAGTCTCTCTCTGATCAACTGAGCTTACTCTAAGGCATCAAATACTAAGTCAGGACCTATGATTGAGGCCTCATTAACTTCGAACCAACTAATTGGAGATAGAGAGCTTTGAATGGAGCCATCTGAATACTAGAATGATAGCTATTGTTGTATGCAAACTCAATCAAAGTCAAGTGGTCATCTTAACTTCCCTTGAAGTCAATTGCACACGCCCTTAGCATATCTTCAAGAGTCTGAATGGTCCTCTTTGCTTGACCATCTGTCTGAGGATGAAATACTATGCTGAGATGGACTTGGGTACCAAGACCCTTTTGGAATGCTTTCCAAAAGTGAAAAGTGAACTGGGTACCTCTGTCTAAGATGATAGATAGTGGAACACCGTGTAACCTGACTAACTCCCTGATATAGTGTTTGGTATAATCCTCGGTGGAATAAGAAGTACGAACAGGAAGGAAATGAGCTAACTTGGTCATCTATCTATAATGACCCAGACTGAATCATGCTGATGATGAGTTCTAGGCAAACCCATCACGAAGTCCATGTTAACTTCTTCCCACTTCCAAGTAGGAATGGTGAACTCTTACATGGAACCACTAGGTTTTTGATGCTCTATCTTAACCTATTGACATGTAGAGCACTTAGCCACAAAATCTGCAATATCTCTCTTCATCCCACTCCACCAATAGATCTCCCACATGCCGTGGTATATCTTAGTGGCCCCTAGATGAATAGAGTATCATGCACCATGCGCTTTTGCAAGTATTCGTTGCCTCAATTCATCTACACCTAGAACATATAGACAACCCTGACAACGAAGAACACCATCTCCCTCTTGGGAGAAAACCTTGACTTTCTGATTCTGAACTGACTCTTTGAGCTTGACAAGGCTAAGATCCCTGTCTCATTTCTCTTTTACCTCGGAAATTAGAGATGACTCTGAACTACTATGAACACATAAACCACCCTCTGAAGAATCGACTAAGCGAACGCCTAGTTTGGCAAGCTGATAGATCTCCTGAGCCATCTTTTTCTTACTATCCACAATGTGAGAAATGCTACCCAAGGAGAGTCGACTAAGAGCATCGGCCACAACATTGGCCTTGCTCGAATGATAAAGAACACTCATGTCGTAATCCTTCAAGAGCCCTAACCACCTTCTCTGGCAAAGATTGAGATCTTTATGGGAAAAGACATATTGGAGGCTGTTATGGTCTATGAAGACATCTACATGAACTCCATAGAGATAATGCCTCTAAATCTT
>NW_025815490.1:0-2867 GCF_002878395.1 Capsicum annuum | reverse complement strand
CATATTGATAAAAGTTGAATATTCATTTAATGAAAGAGTTGCATGCTTGCCGAAATACATGACCACCATATGCTTGATGACAGTTTTTACATAGTTTTGACTTGAGTTTCGAAACATAATATCTCTTATACTAATTGCATATTTGGGTGGTCTGACCTGTGTTTTATTAAAAGAATTATGCATGATACATTATAGCTCAGAAATAGTACTTGCAAGTCTTGGTGTGACGACACCAATTTAGATTATGCCATGGTAATTCAGAATAGAATAGAATGCACGTTTGAAATCAAACTTTTCAGATGTTGAAACTAGAAAAAAAATGCATGATTTAGAACAGGATAAAATTGGGCGTAAAGAGAGCTTAAGTGGTTCCCCGAAGAAGGCACGAGTTCAGGCAAATCATTGCCCGAAACCATGATTTTCTGATCTGGGTATATTATATTATGTTGGCCTAGTGTTGTGTGGCATATCAGAATAGAAACTCCAACCCATGCGGCACACTTGGGTTGGGGGCTTCCCTGCCGAGTCAATGGCGGATTCCATACAGTCCGTGGGATTTTAGAATTGTAGGGGTGTACCTCCTAGCTCAGAATTAAAATGAAGAACAGGAACTACATTGTCAAGAATGATTTATGATTTTCAAAAAGGTGCCCATGTGTTTCGAAAACTATTTTATGTATGATGTTTTGACAAATTGCTCTTCATTATTTTATTTATATAAAAGCTTTATTTTGGAATGCTTTGCGTACCAGTACATCTGTATTAACCCCCTCCTTTCTCCAGGTTCTGAGGTTCGGTCTAGGGGTCCAGATAAGCAGTAGATAATTCAGACAGCTGATCAGATTATGTAGTGGTGAGCCTTCTCTATTCCAGAAGGCCTGTCCTTTCATATTATGTCACTCATTATCATTTTGGTCTACTAGGGGCCTTGTCCCAGTTTCAGACAGTTGTTAGATTTCCATCTAGTAGAGATTTTGCAGACTGAGTCAGATGTTATTCATATGTAGTTGGTTTACAGTTTCCATACTTATATTGAATTTATAATTGACCATGTTTCCGTAGCAGATTATGTTTCCGTATCTTCTTTTATTATATGAATGTTATGCATGATTACTATATAGAGAGGGGCATTTCGTTCCTTCATGGTTTGGGATGTCCATCATGGCCAGGCCCTAGTTTAGGTCGTAACAAACTTTGTATCAGAGAACTGTTCATGATCCCAGGGTTTCTGTGAAATCGTGTCGGGTAGAGTCTTGTTTATGGGTGTGTAGTGCACCACACTTATAAGTAGGAGGCTATAAGGCGTTTAGGAATGTCTCTCTTTCTTCATGTTCTAGTTCATGCAACAAAGTCAGAATGTTCCTCTTTCATACTCTAATTCATGCTATGGTGTCGCCAATACGAAAGTAACAGTCATCCCAATTCTTTCCTTTCTCTGATATTCTCATATATGTCTCATTATTGGGATAATTCAAGTACAGAAGTTTAGAGTCTAAATGGTATGGTTCTTTCTGATTGAATCATATAAGAGTTTTGCAAGGACTTGGAAAGAGTTCTTTACTTCTTCAGAGTGTATTGGTTCTGGTGTGAACCTTGATCTTAATAAAATCATGCTTTTCAGCCTGCAGTATTAAGAGTATTCGGTCCTTTTCAAAATTTATGTTACAGATGTCATATTTCAGAGGGAATAATGTGTAGAAGAATGTTGGAACTGCATTTCCACCCAAATAGTAGTATAAGTTAAAGTGTCAGTGTCATGACCAATTGGGAGTAAGATTAGACCAAGAAGCTAGTGATATGAAGTCACAGAGTTAGAAGTCAGAGTGAGGGCGACTTTTGTGTAAATAAATATTTTAATTGAATAACCGGTGTTTGAGGATGATTAACCTCTCTATAGTGGTAGACTAATATGGTAGCTAGTAGTATGTGTGGATTGTATGGTAGTCTGTGGGGGATGTGTTTGACTCAAATTTCTATTTATACAGAGTAAGATGTGTATTCCTAGATCATTGAACATCGTATGTTAATTTTCTATCTCTTATACTATGCAATCTTGTTATCATGGTGTTTCTGTAAAAAAAAAATCAAAGTCTGTTGAAGTCGTGTGGGGCTCTTTCGATCTACTAGCATAGTTTCCTTGTCATTTATCTTCTTTTTCTTGTTCAAAACACAAAAATCAAAGTCTAGTGAAGCCGTGTGAGGCCTATTTTGATTCACTAGTAGTTTTTTGTTCTGGTGTTGGTTAAATATATGTATAGTTGAATCTTTTTGCATGAGAGTGAGTTAGTAGTGAAGTGATACGTCCTTGTATATTAGTTTAGTAGAAGGTAGAGAAGGAGTTATTAGTTAAGGTGAATTGTTGATTGCTTGAAGTATGAAAAGAGTTGTTGACGGTGTTTGTTGTGAGCAAGGAAGGTGTAGTTTATTGATGAAGGTACTTGGTGGAAGAGTGTCATTGAATTAGATGCCCCTAAGATTATAAAAGGGAGCTTAATTGAGACTTATAGAGTTTTTCCCTAATTTTAGTTGTATCAGGGTAGATAGTAATATTGTGTAGAAGGAGGACATATTAATGGGTTTTAAATAAGATAGATCATAGGATTGTGATTGATCCTTACTGTTATGAAGTTTTGGTTGGTTAATGTTTTCAGATGTTTGGCATGTAAGAATATTGTGTAAAGTTATGGTTCTTCGTAGCTAGAACTAAACACTAAGTTGGAATAGTAGATGGTGATCAAGGTGGGTATAATGAATAATGTAGTAGATGTTAGTTGTGTGAAAATAACCTAGTAGGCTTGAATAGTGTATACAAGATCTTAAGTTTATTTGATTCAAAATCAAGTCTGGTGTTGTAAGTATGATGTAGA
>NW_025815489.1:0-1767 GCF_002878395.1 Capsicum annuum | reverse complement strand
AAAAATCAAAGTCGCTATAGAAGAATCAGCTACACAAGAAGCTATACATTTAAAAAAATTGGAGGCAGAACTTATGAATTTGGAAGATAATGACACTAGTCTAATATACAAGGAAGATAAAGAATTCTCTACCATTAAAGTATTAGTAAAAATTTAAATAAAAGATGTGGAGATAGAAACTTTAACATTAGTAAATCCCAAATGTACTAGTTGTTTGATCAATAAAGAAATAGTACTGGAACATTTACTAAAAGTACTTGAAAGACCTATAACAGCCACCCAAATGGATGGATCACAAAATATTTACAATTATTACATAGAAAAAGCACAAATAAGTTTTTTAAATACATGCAATAAATTCTATAACCCAATTTACAATGTTAATAAAATATTAGCAAGAGATTTAAACATAGGATCAGATTTTGTTATCGGACTACAATTTTATATCCAGAATAAAGGAGGATGTCTCTTAACAAGAGATGAAATAATGCTTTTTAAGAACTTAACTTATTCACCAGTACAAACAGTAACATTACCAACAGTATATAGAACACTAAACACACATAAAACGAGTTTGCTTTCAGAACCATGTTGCGAAGATTGCCAAAATAATCAATGCCAAAGTAGCAACCTGTTAAAAGAAAACAAAAATGTAAAAGAAAACCTAGAAGAATTTAGAAATTATACACTTAATGCAGAAGGATAAAAATGCTTAACAAATATAGAAAAGGATTATACCCTAATAAGTATAGAAACTCAGTTTTATAATTTTAGAAAAAGAATAGATAAGATAGGAATAATAAGCAGTACAAAAGATTTAGAATATATAATATCTATACTAGATAAAATGGAAATAATAGGAGAAAGACCGTTAGCCCATTGGAATGCTAATGAGATAATGTATAAATTAGATATAATTAATTCAGAATACACTATAAAAACAGCACCTATAGAAGCAAATAATGAAGATACTAAAGAATTTGATATACAAATAAAAGAACTTTTACAATTAGAAGTAATAAGAAGATCTACTTCTAAACATAGATCGGCCGCCTTTATGGTAAGAAATCATAATGAACAAATAAGAGGTAAAGCTCGTATGGTAATTAACTATAAAAGATTAAATGATAACACCAGGACATATGCATATAAACTACCAGATAAAAGTGGGTTAATTAATAGAATTCAAAATAAAAAAGTATATATTAAATTTGACTGTAAGTCAGGATACTGGCAAGTCAAAATGCACCCAGACAACATAGAATGGATTGCATTCACATGTCCAGGTGGACATTTTGAATGGTTAGTTATGCTGTTTGGTTTAAAGACGGCTCCACCCATTTTTCAACGAAAGATGGATAATATATTTGGAGAGTATAAACATTTTATATTAATATATGTAGATGATATTTTGGTGTTCAATCAAAATATACAAGAACACTTAGGACACTTACAAATAATTTTTAAATTATTTGTTAAACATGGAATAATAATAAGTAAAAAGAAAATGAAATTATGTAAGACTTATATTAATTTTTTAAGAATAACTTTAGGAAATGGAAAGAATTCACTTCGGACCATTTAACTTAATTGCTTACCCTGAGAGTGACATATCATTTAGAATAAGACCAGATTACATTCTAGATAGACCCCAAAAGTGTTTAGTAAACAATCTTTGGATATCTTATAATAGACAAAATCGTAATCATTTTATGACATTCATGAATTCTTTATGCCATTACATGGTAGAAAAAAGTAGGCCTAAGT
>NW_025815488.1:0-1221 GCF_002878395.1 Capsicum annuum | reverse complement strand
CTTTAAGCTTCCTTATGATAAATTAGATTATTGAGTATATTGATTCATGAGATTGAGTTTTTATAATGAGTCTTGATATTTCCTCAAAGTTATTGATGTTGCCATGACTAAATGAATTGATACATCTTGATGTTGAGAAAGATTGTTTGATTTTGATTAAAGTTAGGAATCCACAGTTGTATATGATTTATTGATGAGATATATATTTATGTTTTGGTCTTTATAATGGACCCATGAATTGATATTGATTAAGGTAGATTTTCTAACATTTTTTGAGCTGAGTTTGGGAGGAGTATTTAGCACCGAGCGGGAAATTTGATATTTCCTCAAAACTACGTGCCACCGTAGGATTGATGTTGATAATTGTGGGCCAAAGGCTGATTATGGGATTGTGATTATGAAATTAATATTGTACTCCCTGGCAAGAGTATAATGCTCCTGCAAATATGGGGTTCTCTTCTTAGGAGGGCAATATGTTAGACTCCATATGGCTCACATGGTGTTGTTAGACTCCATATGGCTCACATGGTGTAGTTATGTCGGTTATAAGAAACTCCCAAGTCCATAAGAGTTGAAGTTTCATGAGTTACCGAGCCACTCTAAGTCATGATTTAAAGAGTTTGAGTTAAGTATAATGATTTATGAGATTTATAATTCTTGTATTACTATTGATGATTTAAAGGAATATATTTCAGTTAGTTCAAGCGAAGAAAGTTGTTATCGTCAACATGCATGATTTTCATAATCATTTATGATACTATTTATAATGTTGCATTGTACCCCCACATACTCAGTACATTCCTTAAAGTACTGGCCCCCATATATTTCTATATGCTACAGTGCCTTATAATGTAGGTACAAGTTATAGCACAGATACCGTATTCAATCAGTTCACAGCTTCCAGTCAGCAGGTGATGAGTCCTTTTGATTTGAGGGCATGAGTCAGTTATATAGTTTGAGAAGTGTTGTATTTTTCTTACTCTAGTTGTATTGAGATTGGGTAGTTGGGAGTCCTAACCTATCTATCTGAAGTCAGTACCAGTAGAGGCTTTATAAACAATCAGTAGAAGTTGATGTATTCAGTTTCAGTTTCATTTGTAAAAGTAGAGTTGTAATCTTGTAAAGTTCATGTTTATATTGATAAAGTTCAGAGAAGTTCTATATTTTCTCTAAATTTATATAGATTTAAGCATTTTATCTAGTTGTTTATGAGTTATGCCA
>NW_025815487.1:0-7788 GCF_002878395.1 Capsicum annuum | reverse complement strand
AAACTAGTATAAGGGTTTATAATGAAAACTAATTATGCATCTGTCTGATTTAAACTGTAATCAAAACTAATTTGTTTTCTGTAAACTGTAATGAAATTGTAAAGTGGATTCCATATCTTAACTGAGGATAAGAAGATCAAAACTTTTCTGAAAAATCTGAATATAAGCTAGTCATGGGGTGCTCAAAAGCAACATCTTTCTTGAAACATCAATATTCAAAGTAGGCTTAGTAACCCATGCATCAAATTCATGTCAAAACATCATAATGTTCATACTTGATAATGAAAATCTTGATAATTCAACTTTAAAGCTGAAAAATAATGTCACACGCATAAAAATACGACAGTAGACATGCAATTCAACATCTAAATTACTTGTAATATCATAATCTTCAAATAATGATGAGTGGGTATAAACCCTAAACTGAAATTCATATAATTTCAAGAAAAACTCAACTTTAAACTAATTTTGAGCACAAGGATAAAAGGATTATCCTTATTCACAACCCCACATACCTTAATTGATGAAATTGATAAAGAAGCTTGAACTTGAGTTCCTATTTGTTCTTTTGAAGATCATTTCTGGAAGTTCTTGAATTGGGAATCTTAACTTTAAGTTATCCTGGAAAAAGAATGGTGGAATTTGGATTTCTTGGGGATTAAGATTTGAATGTCTAGGATTTCTTGGAGAGAAATTATGTGAAAAGCACGCATAATATACTTAGAAAAGGCTAGATTTTGTATCTTACACAATTTGGGGCTTGGGGAAAAACTAAATTGCCCTTTAAAATTTAACTTGGAATTGGAAAATCCCAGTTTGGCACACCACCGCGACGCACCGCTATTGCAGTGGCTTATTGGAAAATGGATGACTGTCATTTTGGCCTCTGACGCGACGCGGTGAAATCGCATTGCGTCACTGGAAAAGGATGAGTGTCATTTTTCACTCCACCATGATGCGGTGCCTGTCCAATTAAGGATTTTGACGCGATACGGGCAAATCGCGATAAGTTACTGGAAAAAGGATGAACGGGAACTGAAACTTCTCTGCGATGCAAGCTAATCACGGTGCTCCACTGGAAATCGTAAAACTGGGAATTTGCCCTTCACCGCGACACGGTGCTTATCGCGATGCCCTACTATTTTCACTAAAATCGCCATAACTTCTCAACCGAGTATCGGATTAAGGCAAAATTTGTATTGTTGGAAAGCAGGTTCAATTTTATATGATTTGGTGGGTCTTGGGCTGAAAAATTCTATATACATAAAAAGATATACTCGTTCAAATATGACCCTTGTGAAATTGAATACCAAAATTTGGCCGAATCAAAGGCTCTTAACTCACTTGGCTCTAAGTGACACTTATGAACATCTTTTTTACCTCATAATATTTCTTTACACAAGGTTAATGATCATGAAACATGGATTCAAGTATGAATCACTGGACTAGAGTTTACACTCATAGGAATGAAGGTTTGATTTCTAGCTTAGAAGTATACGAAGTATTACAATATCTCCCCCTTGGGAACATTCGTCCTCAAATGAGACTGATTGGACTGAGATTTCTGATCTAAGGTAACTGAGATCACATACTAAACATTCACATCTGGGAACATACTTACATGACTAAGTCTAAAACATTAAAACCTCCATCATGAAACTGATTTTAGAGTTGACTTACCTTTACTTACTATAAGGAGCTGATTCAGGCTGAGAGTTTAGAATTCACTTGAAGTTTTCATGATGCAATCATACATATATAACTACGAAGTAATAAATTATATAGGCACGAATCATGAGACAATGAGGCTAAGATCATACAATGCGTACTACACTGTCTGAGCTGGAATACTTGGAAAAGTAAGATCATTCACTGAATGCTTATGAACTGAATCATGACTAAATATTTGAATCTGAGATTGATGCCTGATTCCTGTACTGAGCTAAATTTGTAATTTGCACAAATATGAACATTTTACCTCATGGAATAGCCTTACTCGCGAAACTTTAGGTAGTACAACTAGATGAAAAGTTGGAAATCTATAGGAGCTTATCTGTTTGATTGCTAAACTGGATTGCAAGCTATATGGACTAGATCGTACTGAATGCTTACACCCAAATAGGGTATTTCTTCAACACTCTTCTAGGAAGTTCTAACGATATTAGGGAGCAAAGAACTCTAGGCATGATCTGAACAAGACATCTGAATAAGAAATCACAACATTGCTACAATTCTATAGCATGGAACATAAACCTATAAATCATAATCTAGGATAGAATTACTAGGCCTTAAGTAATGCAACTTCTTACTTTCAATCTTAGCAATACTTCTCAAATACTCCATCAACTATACTATCCCTCCTTAAATACTATATTCACTTGATTCAACTTATAATTCTCACATGGACATTGATAAATTCGTCTACTAAAGTCTAAATTAAACTAAATTCTCTCATCATGATCAAGCCTAACTCAAAATCACTAAGTATTGCACACAACACCATAATACTAGTCTGAACCATGAATTCAGTACTCCAAGCCTTGTCATAACTGCTCACCTATAGGATAATTCTTCTTATCACTTTAACAACTAAATTCAACCTTTTACTAGGAATTTACTAACGCGCAATGCATTCATCCACTACACACCAACATGACATTCAAACCTATCTTCATAACCACATATGCACTTCCAAACAAACACTCATAAAAGCATCTTTCTCATATTCTCTAATACCTCTATCAATAACAACTTCCATGCACTATTCCTATACCAATATGACATTCAAACCTATCTTCATAACCACATATGAACTTCCAAACAAACACCTATAAAAGAATCTTTCTCATATTCTGTAATACCTCTATCAATAACAACTTCTATGCACTATTCTTAGGAAGACACTCATAAAAAAATATTCTCAAGTAACCAAGTCATACACCAAAAACTTCACCTTAATCTTCCTTCAAACTTATAGACTTACATAAAATAAGCATACAATAGTTTTTCCCAACATAACACATTTACTCTCTCCCATCTGCACAATTGTTCATCACCACTATCTTGACCTAACGGAAGGTAACTGAAAGGTTGGAATATCAGAACCTAAAACATGAAGGGATACTAAGCATAACTTGACACTTTACTGAGGCCTAAAGAATAGAGTATTCACAACATGGATTCATTAAAGAGATCTAATCTGAGGACGTACATGATAGAAATCTGAATTTTGTTAATCGTTAAGAGTGTTGCATGAGTATTAGAACTGAACATACTGTAAAGTATGAGTACATAAGTCGTAAGCTACATGACCTGAATTTGGAGTTCATAACTTATGGAATATGATTCCGACTGCTGAATGAACTAGAATTCCTTATATTAGGAATTGGAAGCGTACATAATTTTTCTATAAGGTGCATAAATATGAACTACAGTCATGTAGATGATGTGTAAAGCATGAGTATATGCTATGATGACTGAAGTGCAAATACTAAAATCAGGATGGGTTGGGCATCATCCTCCCTTACTATTATTTTACAACATACTGACATCTCTACTAAAATCTGAGAGCTTGACTTGGTTACTTATTCTATCATCTCTCCCTTAGCTTTAAGCCATCAGTCTAAGTCTGCGGGACCATATAATAAACTCTAACTGGACTGCAACCGCTTTACTCTAGAGTCTGAAAAATAACAATACACATAATTAATAAACTCAACCTGAAAGACTACACTTGAAAGTGTAAAAACCCATTGCTAGTACTTCCTTCTGAGATTTAATTCTTAACTTTCTATAACCCAATAGTCATCATATAATAACTTGAACACTTTCTAACTTAGAATCTTCCTGAGTATCACCACACCCAACACGTAAGAACCTTAGAAAATAAAGCAACCCCATATCACCTTGGGCATACCTCTACATCATACGTACAACATCATACTTAATTACGAATAAATAGACTTACACTCTTGCATATACCATTCAAGTCTACTAGATCACTTCTATATAACTAGCATTACTAACCGAGCAATCACTACTTCCACCTTGATGATCATCCACTGTTCAAACTTAACGTCTAGTGATAAACATGATTTACAACCTAAGCACACATATTATTCTCACTTGGAAGCTATTAAATAAAAAATCAGGAAATACTAGTCCACTAGAACTTCATAATAATAATAATTGATCATGACCTTATGGTCTATCTTATTATAATCTCTTAGCACATCCGTCTTCCACACATCTCTAGTACTTATCCATCTATATATCTAAATTACATTCATGGCTCTATAATTTTCAACTAAACTCCCTTTTTACAACCTCAAGGGAAGCCTAAATCAACAATACTTAACCACCAACTACTTTCATCAATAACCAATACTTTTTTAAAAAAATAAATATCATCAATACTCTTTTTCTACTACAAACAAACAACAATTCACCTTAACTAATCACTCTTTCTCTACCTTCTACCATAAAACTTGTACCACATTTATTACCTCTAAACTAACATACAAGGATATATCACCTTAACAAAAACTCTATAACACACATAAGCTCATCTATATACTTTCGATCACTCGCCATTCCTACCTTTCTTGCCATTACACTTCTATACCCATACTTCTAATTATAAGAAAGTTCTACTACTTATAAATCAGAACACTCTAGGTTGCAATATTTCTCGAATACAAACTTTATTTAATAATCTAGGTTCACACTATCTTCTCTCATGAGCATTATCCATATTGAAGGGTTAACAAGGAATCATAATATATATCTTACTCCGTCTTAACTGAATAACTCATATAGATGAGGACATAAACTTTCAACTTAAGGAACTTAACATACTAAGGAGCTCTTCTCAAGTCCCTTGTGAGACTTCTGAAGTTACTGATAGTAAATTTGAGAGCATTATCTTAGGAGGAATTGGAACTTTCTAATCATGTTATCTCAAGAATAGGTCACAGATGGAAAATTACAGAGTTACACATGAACCGAGAGAAGTTTCTGAGACAACAACTTTACAGCACAACCAAGAGTATAAAAGAAAGGAAACTTTTCTTCAATGCCCTATAGCCTCTCAAAAAAATACAGACGTTTCCGTACTATTCTGCAAGACTATACTAGACACGGCTTAATAGAAACCCTAGGACACTTGAACCTTGTTCTCTAATACCAAGTTTGTAATGACCCGAGACTACCCCCTAGTCGTCACATGGTGCTTAGGATCACAAGTGATCCTAAGCTAACCCTTGTACTGGCATACTGTTAAGCAACTGATTTAAATATGTATAAAGTGATGGAGTTTACGATGTGGAAATATATAAATGATGAAATGTAAGAAAATACAATACTGATACAATTTTACATTTGGATAAAGCTGAAAAGCAGAACTAAAATTACATATCTGACTCTGACTGTCATTTGTGAAGCCTCTACTATACTGACTATAGATAGTTGGGATGTGATCCAACCTACTACTAATCAATACATATGAGTAAGAAAGTAAATCACATAAATGACATCTAACTAAAATCTCCGAAGTAGGAGGACTCATTATCTGTTGGTTCAAATCTGCAACTATCTAATTATGATAGATGGACTACAACTGAACTGGTACCTACATTATGAGACATTGTAGCACATGGACGTATATGTAGATCAGTACTTTTGGAATGTACTGAGCATGTGGGGGTGAATGCATAAGAAAAACAATATCTCAATATTCACATAAACTTGTAAAATAAAGCATGCTAAGTATAAATGACTCACATTGGCTGGAGTAACTGAAAACAGAAAATCATAAATCATGAATAATAAAGCATACTGTATAAATATTGTGAGCCATAACACTTAGTTTAAAAAGTTGTACTTTTACTCTTTCTACTAGTGGACTAAGTAGAACTGAAGTTAAGTGTGTTTTCAAATCATGTAGGCTAAGTGTAAAAGGACTTACCTTTGTATCTGTAAATTGAAAGATGAAATCTCATGGCTAATGACTTATGTAAAACCATATCTGAATAAAATTGTGAGCCTTTACACTTAGTTTTTAAAAATTGTTCTATTATTCTTTTCTGTTAGGATTACTCTTTTCTGTAGGGAGGTTCATCTAACCGACATATACTATGTGAGCTATCATAGTGTCCAACGTCTGGTTCGCTTATGGGAAAACCTCAGGTTGGGGAGAGGTGTCATACTCTTGACAGAGAGTATAACTTAATCTAAGTGATCACATGTGTAACTATCATCCATATAGAAATGGAAATAATATAAATCTGTACCCACGTTGGCTCGTAGTTCTAGGGAAGTAGGATGTGCTAAATCCACACTTCCCACTCGGTGCTAAATACTACTCCCTTTAATCTATATGCTCATTCTGTAGGAAATCCACTTTAAAACTAGTATAAGGGTTTATAATGAAAACCAATTATGCATCTGTCTATTTTAAACTGTAATCAAAACTAATTTGTTTTTTGTAAACTGTAATGAAACTATAAAGTGGATTCCATATCTTGACTAAGAATCAAAAAATCAAAAATTTTCTGAAAAATCTGAATATAAGCTAGTCATGGGGTGCTCGAAAGCAACATCTTTCTGAAAATATCAATATTCAAACTAGGGCTTCATAACCCATGCATCAAATTCATGTCAAAACATCATAATGTTCATGTTTGATAATGAAAATATTGATAATTCAATTCTAAATCTGGAAAATAATGTCACATGCATAAAAATACGAAAGTGGACATGCAATTCAACATCTAAATCACTTGTAATATCATAATATTCAAATAGTGATGAGTGGGTATAAACCCTAAACTGAAATTTATATAATTTCATGAAAAATTCAACTTTAAAACTCATTTTGGGCACAAGAATGAAAGGATTATCTTTGTTCATAACCCCACGTACCTTAATTGATGAAATTAATAAAGAAGATTGAACTTGAGTTCCTATTTGTGCTTTTGAAGATGATTTATTTAAGTTCTTGAATCGGGAATTCTTAATTTTGAGTTTTCTTGGAAAAAGAATGGTAGAATTTGGATTTCTTGGAGATTAAGATTTGAATGTTCTAGGATTTCTTGGAGAGAAATTATGTGAAAAGCATGCATAATATGCTTAAAATAGACTAGATTTTGTATTTTACACGATTTGGGGCTTGGGGAAAAAACTAGATTGCCCTTTAAAATTTAACTTAGAACTGGAAAATCCCAATTTGGCACACCACCACGATGCACTACTATCGTTGTGGCTTACTGGAAAATGGATAACTGTCATTTTGTCCTTTGGCACGATGCAGTGAAATCGTGTTGCACATCACTTGAAAAGGAAGAGTGTCATTTTGCACTCCACCGTGATGTGGTGCCTGTCCAATTAAGGATTTTGACGCGATACGGGCAAATCGCGGTGAGTTACTGGAAAAGGGACGAACGAAAACTTGAACTTCTTCATGATGCGGGCTAATCGCGGTGCTCCACTGGAAATTAGAAAACTATGAATTTGTCTTTCACTGCGATGCGGTGCTTATCGTGATGCCCTACTATTTTCACTAAAATTGCCATAGCTTCTCAACTGAGTATCAGATTAAGGCAAAAATTTTATCATTGGAAAGCTGATTCAATTTCCTATGATTTGGTGGTCATGAATTTGGACTACAACTGAATTGTTACCTACATTATGAGACAATGTAGCACATAAACGTATATGTGGATCAGTACTTTTGAAATGTACTAAGCAGTGGGGGTGAATGCATAAGCAAAACAATATCTCAATGTTCAT
>NW_025815486.1:0-1077 GCF_002878395.1 Capsicum annuum | reverse complement strand
CTACTGAGGATGTGCAAATTACGGAAGATCTTACCTATGAGGAAGTGCCTATTGCTATTCTAGATCGCCAAGTTAAGAAGATGAGAAATAAAGAGATAGTATCGGTGAAAGTACGTTGGAGAAATCGTCAAAGGGAAGAGATTACATGGGAAGCTAAGGAAGCAATGAAATCTAAGTACCCTCATTTGTTCGAAGATGAAGAGGAAGTTCAAGAAACGGAGTTAGAACATTAACAAGTAAGTTTTATTTTTTTATCTATGCATAGTATTTATGTGATGATGTGAATGTTAATGATGGACTTGAACTTGTTTTGGTTGAATAACTACGCTAAAATTCAAGGACAAATGTCCTAAAGGGGGAAAGGATGTAACACCCCGTATTCAAGTACGTGTATTGGCGTATTCAAGTATGTGTATTGGTCTTATTTATATGGAATTTATTTTATTTTATTTTATTTATACCGGAATTTGCCCGTCGATGGTTCCATACGAAGGTTATTGAATAAGATTTTCAATGATATAAATATTTCCAAAAACGGATAGGTTTCAGATATAATCAAGCACGTTCGAAACTATAAAACGGTGGCCGGGATATTGGGAATAGTAAATGTGTAGGAAAATTTCCTGCACACAAACTATTGAGGCCAGCCAATTTTTTGGGTCAACTTTGAACGATCATAACACCCTTAATATAATCAACTGGGAGAGCTGCAAACTATGACAAGAAATATCTTTGAGTCTTCTTTCCAATGCAATTGGTTTCATCCAAATCCAACATCTTAGAAAGGAGTTATACTCGTTTTACTTCATCCTCTCAAAACAGATTTTTAGGGTCAAATTCAAACTGTCATAACTCCTTGTATAGGACGAACTAGGTGGCCTACTTTATATAAAATGAAAGACCTTTGAATTATCTTTCTAACGATATCAATTTCACCCAAATCCTATATCGGAGAAAAGAGTTATGGTCGATCTACTTTAGCTTATCAAAACAGTCCACCAAAGGACAGATTTGACATTATTTAAATTTTAAAGGCACTTTGGTCATTCCCTATGATATTATGGATGGGAATATGTG
>NW_025815485.1:0-2073 GCF_002878395.1 Capsicum annuum | reverse complement strand
TTAGATAATAAATTGTCTGGTGAGGTCGAGAGATAAGTCAGATAGTATAATCGTTAGGGATATTCTGTTGTTCTACTCATTTCGAGAATCTCTAGCATTACCTAGTATCTATCAATTCTCAAAACCCTTGGTGAACATAGCTCTGGTTTCCCATTTATCTTGATTACAAACACTGAAGTATTGAAAGTGACAATTAACTCTCTGTAAACCTTAAACCCCAATTTTATCTTTTATATTGATTGTTTGAATTTAACTTGTAGCTATAATTTCAAACTAGTTTAATCGCCACCCACATTGTTCCCTGTGGACTCGAACGTCCAGAAAGGTGTTGCAGAGTGCCTATTATTGTCCAACATTGTTTAAAAATACCCACGAGTTTGTGCAGAAATGTGACCAATATCAGAGGCAGGGGTCAATATCTAAAAGGCATGAAATGCCCTTGACTAAGATGCTTGAAGTGAAATTATTTGATGTCTGGGGAATTGACTTCATGGGGCTGTTTGTAAGTTCTTACGGAATGAAGTATATTCTGGTTACTATTGACTATGTTTCTAAATGGATCGAAGCTGTGGCTTTTCCTGACAATGAGGGAAAGAGAGTCGTTGCTTTTCTCAGAAAAACATCTTCTCTCACTTTGGAGTACTGCGCACTATCATAAGCCATGGAGGATCTCACTTTTGCAAAAAATTATTTCAAGCAGCTCTGGCAAAATATGGAGTAAAACAACACAGAGTGGCTACTCCATATCACCCGCAAACCGGTGGGCAAGTGGAGCTATCGAATCGTGAAGTTAAGGCAATCCTAGCCAAGACGTTGAATGCTAGCCAAAAAGACTGGTCTCGAAAACTTGATGATGCTTTGTGGGAATATCGAACTACTTTCAAGACACCTATTGGCATGTCACCATTTCAGCTGGTCTATAGAAAAGTGTGCCATTTGCCAATAGAGCTGGAACACAAGGCTATATGGGTGCTCTAGAGGTTGAATTTAAATTGGAAGGAAGCAGCAGAGATGAAATTAGGGAAACTGAATAAGATGGATGAATTCTATCTCAGGGTGTATGAACGAGCAGATTTGTATAAAGAAAAGATGAAAGGCTACCATGACTAAAAAATAGAGAATCGAGAGTTCAAAAAAGGGGACTCGGTTCTTCTATTTAATTCCAGTGGTCAGGTCCTTATAAGGTAAATCAAGTCTACTCATGTAGGGTAGTAAAGCTCGAAAACAAAGATGGTAGTACATTCAAGGTAAATGGGCAACGAGTAAAGCTTTACATTGGCCCGAAAGAATCAGTGAAAAGCATCACCATTATATGTCTCGATGTAGTCTGAGGTAATCAAGACACCTAAGTTGTGCCGCAATAGTAAATCAAGCGCTGAATGGGAGGCAACCCGTAATCCCTGAGAACGACCCAGTTTAGGTATATCCTAACCCTTAGTGCATTTTATTTTTGATTTTAAGTTGAGGGTATAGGGAAACTGTTGTTGTAACATATTCTATAAATAATTAGGAATAGTATAAGTACTTGAGTCAGTTAGCTTGTTTTGTAATTTTTGAGTACCTCTCCAGTGGTCTAATCTGTCATGAATTGTGTGAATTGCATCTAGTATGACCAGTGTGTATCTGTGTGTGGCAAATAAATAACCTATAGAAAATAAATGCATGAAACGGATGAGTAGTGATGTGCTATATACTTGTGTGCTATGTACGTGTAAGGTCCTACTCAGTTCCCATTGTGTATTGAATCTAGAACTTTCCCAGTTAGTCATACCATAGTCATAGAATAGGCGTTAGGAAAGGATCATAGGCCGTTTTTGCATGTTAACCCATTTTAGCTTAAATGACCGTCCAAATGTGAATAATATCCCTTGATTCCTTTTTGCGCCTAAATAGCCCAGTTTTTCTTATACACCTTTCACCTTTCCATTACATCACAATGAACCTGTTTTGGCCCTGGTACTCCTTGGACACTGTGCACCTCGACTTAGGCAAATAACTTAAGTTGAGGGTGGCTACTATAGGGGTTCATGATGCATTATGAGTATGAAGAGAGGTAAAAGAAGGAAAATGAAC
>NW_025815484.1:0-1037 GCF_002878395.1 Capsicum annuum | reverse complement strand
CCGGAACCAAAACGTAACTCAACTCGTCACTATCTTCCTCTTTGCTTCTTGTATTCAGAACCTCTCTTCTGTGTTCTCTCTTTCTTTTTGCTTTGATTTTTTCTTCTGTTTTTTTTTTCAATCCTTCTCCCTTGCCTTCTTTTCTGTCCGTGTGTGTGTGTATATAGTGTTTGTGTCGTGTGTGTGTGTGTGGGAGAGTGGGGGAGGTTAATTAGAGGTGGGAATTGTGGGTGGTTTGGGTAGTTTAGGTTTCTTTATTTTTTATTTATTTATTATTATTATTATTTTATATTATTATTATTATTAATAAAATGAAAATAATTAAAAACTAATAAAACATAACGTAAGCTAATAACTAGTCTTGGGAATATGATTAAGAAAAAATTAATATCACACCATTCTTTATTAAAACTTGAAAGAAGAAACAAATATAATTTAGAAAATTTTTTTCTTTTCTTTTTTTTTCTTTTTTTTTTAAATAAATAAATAAACAAATAAAAACTAAAAAATGAAACTTATTTAAAATGTGACTCTATTTTTGTAGTCTTTTTTTTTTAAAAAAAAAAAAATTAAAATAAATTTAGTAAAATAAGATAAATTTAGAATATCTAATTTGGACCCTAAAACGAAATTGAACACTAAATGGCAAACACTTAGGTTTGGTAAAAATTAGGTGTTTACAGAATGCCCCTCTTTGCTTGGAAATTTGAAGAATCTTCAAGCAAAGAAGTAAACATGACTAATTTTTTGGCCCAATCCTTTATTCAATATTAATACGTAAATAAGTGGGAAAGAGGTGTGACCGAGCCTTGGCTTTGGGCATCCTACATATCTCGGGTTATAAGAGAATCAGGTCACGTGTAGTTCCAATGGGTGTAGGAATGAGTGGATGAGTTGGAGAGTCGAGTTGAGGTCCCGTCGAGTTTCCGGTTCGTTGCTCCTTTTATTACAAAATATAAAACTGGAAACAAAGTACAAGATCCTATCTATTCTATTTGTCTTGATCCTCTTGCTTCCGATCTTCCTCTTGGATCTTC
>NW_025815483.1:0-1029 GCF_002878395.1 Capsicum annuum | reverse complement strand
TTCCTGAGCATCTCTCCTTTCATCAAAAGAAAAAGTTCATGCATGATGTGAAACATTACTTCTGGGATAAGCCCTATCTTTTTCGACGATGTGCTGATGGTATTATTAGACGGTGCATCCCAGATGTAGAGGGGCCTATTATACTGGAAGCAAGTCATGCTTCCCAAGTTGGAGGTCACCATGCAGGTGATCGAACGGCCAAGAAAGTACTATAAAGTGGCTACTATTGGCCTTCATTATTCAAGGATACCTACAACTTTGTAAGAAGATGTGATCAGTGCCAGAGGCAAGGGTCTATCTCAAAGCACCACAAGATGCCCATGTCCAAAATGCTTGAAGTAGAGTTATTCGATGTCTGGGGTATTGATTTCATGGGCCCATTTGTGAGTTCATTTGGGATGAAATATATCCTAGTTGTTGTGGACTATGTATCCAAATGGGTCAAAGCAGTCGCGCTAGCTAATAATGAAGGTAAGAGTGTTGTAGCGTTCTTAAAGAGATATATCTTCTCTCATTTTGGGGTACCTCGTACCATCATAAGCGATGGAGGATCACATTTATGCAACAAGCTGTTCAGAGCCGTATTGGTAAAGTATAGGGTTAAGCAACATAAGGTGGCTACACCGTACCACCCACAAACTAGTGGGCAGGTGGAGGTTTCCAATCGGGAAATTAAGCTGATCCTTGCTAAGACTGTGAATGCCAGCAGGAAAGATTGGTCCAGGAAGTTGGACGATGCCTTATGGGCAATAGGACCGCGTTTAAAACACCAATTGGCATGTCACCATACCAACTAGTTTATGGAAAGGCTTGTCACTTGCCAATTGAGCTAGAACAAAAAGCAATGTGGGCACTGAATCAGCTTAACCTGAAATGGGATGATGCTATAGATATGAGATTGGGACAGATGAACGAGATGGATGAATTCTATCTAAATGCATATGAAAGAGCAGATCTTTACAAGGAAAGGATGAAAAAGTACCATAATCCTCCGATCATGGTACTTTTTCATCCTTTCCTTGTAAAGAT
>NW_025815482.1:0-1090 GCF_002878395.1 Capsicum annuum | reverse complement strand
GGTTCTTGAAGTTGGATGTAGGAGCTTAGGGTTTTCTTTTTGAGGGGATTTGATGAAATATAACATATAATGCTTCTAATAGACTTTAATATAGGGTTTGGACGGATTTTTGGTGAGGGGGGATGACCAAAACGCCCCTAAAAATAAAAAAAAAATCTCGAATCTATCCTTTGATGGACTGTTTTGATAGTCTGAAGTAGATCAACCATAACGTTTTACTTCAATATCCAAATTGGATGAAACCAATTTCATTAGAAAGAGGACTCTCATATCTTTCTGTTGATTTATAGTATCTCACCCAGATCATTGTGTACGAGGATTTATGATCATTTGAAGTTGACCCAAAAATTTGCTTTTGATAGGCTGAAGTAGATCGACCATAACTTTTTGATCCGATAGAAAAATTAGATGAAACCAATTTCATTGGAAAGAGGACTCACAGATATTTTCGTTGATATAAAGTAGATCACCCAGATCATTATGCACAAAGAGTTATGATTATTTATAGTTGGACCAAAAATACGCCAGGCCTTAGTACTTTTTCCAACACGTTTTACTGTTCACTACTATTCATGATTCAATCGGAATGTTCATAACTCGTCGCTCGGGTGTCCGTTTTGGATGATCCACATATAGTTGGAAATCTTATTTGATACTCTAAGTAATGGTGGGTCATAATCTAAGACATTCCACATGAAAAATTTATAATTTATTCTAGAAGATAGAACCCAACACGTTTACACACAAAATTTCAACGAAAAATTTTTTGGGGTGTTACATATTCCTCTCAGATGACTAGCATCAAAAACTATGACTGGTCTACAATAATTAAATCCTTTAATGAATGCATGTAGAGCGATAAATACATACAAGAATGCATTATCATCTGTCTTCTTCATTCTTATATGTGACTCTGGATAGATAGTATTCAGTACATATAAGTATGATGACAATTTCCCGTAAGATGCTGATGGCTTACCCCTCAACTCTTCTAATGCTCTTTCCTCAGCCCTCCAACATAAAGTGTATGTCAAATCCATACCAAACTCTTCCTTCATGTCATTTTTTATTTCCGTCGCACTGTATTTTT
>NW_025815481.1:0-1251 GCF_002878395.1 Capsicum annuum | reverse complement strand
CACATACCTTGAATGATGAACTTTAGATTGATACTTGTTTTTGAGATGTTAATCGTGCCTTTGAATGATGGTTCTTGGTGTTCTTGAACTAGGAACTTGGAATCTTGAATAAATTTGCAGAATTAATGGTGAACTTTGGAGGTTCTTGAAGTTGGATGTAGGAGCTTAGGGTTTTCTTTTTGAGGGAATTTGATGAAATATAACATATAATGCATCTAATAGGCTTTAATATAGAGTTTGGATGGATTTTGGGTGAGGGGGAATGACCCAAACGCCCCTAAAAATCAAATAATTCTCGAATCTATCCTTTGGTGGACTATTTTTATAGTTTGAAGTAGATCAACCATAACGTTTTATTCCGATATTCAAATTAGATGAAACCAATTTCATTAGAAAGAGGACTCTCATATATTTCCGTTGATATATAGTATCTCACCCAGATCATTGTGTACAAGGATTTCTAAATGTTTGAACTTGACCCAAAAATTCACTTTTGGTAGGCTGAAGTAGATCGACCATAACTTTTTGCTCCGATAGACAAATTGTATGAAACCAATTTCATTGGAAAGAGGACTCGCAGAGCTTTCCATTTATATATATTAGATCACCTAGATCATTATGTACAAGGAGTTATGATCGTTTAAAGTTGGAGAAAAAATACGCCAAGCCTCAGTACTTTTTCCTGCACGTTTTATGTTCACTACTATTCACATTTCGATCGGAATGTTCATAACTCATCGCTCGGGTGTCCGTTTTGGATGATCCACATATCATTGGAAATATTATTCGATACTCTACGCAATGGTGGGTCACAATCTAAGACATTCGATACGAAAAATTTATAATTCATTTTAGAAGATAGAACCCAACACGTTTACACACAAAATTTCAACGAAAAATTTCTCGAGGTATTACATCACCCCCCCCTGGAAACATTCGTCCTCGAATGATGCTAGACATTCCAATATTAGATAGGGAATAGAGCATACAGTTGAAACCATTTGTTAGACTCATCACCACATCCGAAATGATAGACAAGGGAACTCTATGTAGTCTGACTAGCTCTCGAATATACAATCTAGCGTAATCCTCAGCAGTATATGAAGTATGAACAGGCAAGAAATGAGCCGACTTAGTCAACCTATCAACCACAACCCAAATAGAATCATGATGCGTCGGGAAGGAGTTAAACCAATCACGAAGTCCATATTTATCTCTTCCCACTTCCAGGTGGGAATACTAAACTCTTGC
>NW_025815480.1:0-1785 GCF_002878395.1 Capsicum annuum | reverse complement strand
TATCAAATATAAATAATTCTGTGAAATCCATATCAAACATCACATCCTCAGAACATGAGGACTCACCATAACAAAGGATGTAGAACAGTGTGTCTGAAGAATCACTATCGAACCTAGAACTGAGCACCTGAACCTACATTCCAAGAAAATGCAGCCCACATCCGAAGATGTGGGTCAGTACCATAGAAAGGAATTGAGTATATGGGGATGTATGTAGTTGTATAAACATCATCATCATAAATATTTATAAGAAATGTGCAGGATGTACGAAAGACTCACATAGTCCGAAGAAAATCATCATAATCATGAGAGGATGAAATAAGTACAACAACACATGTGAGTCATCATATAATTTGTCAATAACTTTCAGTTCATCAAGAATATCAATTCTCATAATGTAAATATCATTTAAATCTTTCGAAAGAATAACTTTCATAATTCCACTTTCAAATCACTTCACCATTCACCATAGACACAAAAAAACACACTCACACTGGGAGATCCTATAACCGACATAAACCATGTGAGCTACATGGAGTCCAACGTACAACCCACGTTGGGGAGAGCCATCCTATCCTTGCCATCGGAGTAAGACTATCGATATCAAATCCACACAAACTAGTGATTACTATATAAATCAGCCTCAGACTCACTCCTACGAGGGCACGTAGTTCTAGAGAAGTAAGGTCGCTTTATACCTCCCACTTGGTGCTAAAGATTTCTCTCGAACTTAGCTCAGATCATTTCAAAGACAATCCACAACAAAACAATTTCAGTAATATATAAATATACATCGAAAATAATCATGCTTCCCATCTATCAAAATCAACCACATTGTGGATTTCTTCCACACTCGAGTTCAAAACAACTCCATTAAGACCAAAAGGCCAAATCATTCAAAATATCTCAGATATTCAACATCAATATGCTTATAACACATACTTTTTCAATAAAACACAATTTCCAATGGGGATTCACGATCCAAATATCAAAATCATGATAAATATCGTTCAAGATTCATGCTTTATATCTCCACTCATGTAAATTCATTTTTCTAAATCATAAAAATCAAAATTTCATAATAATCATCATAAGATGTGGGTTCATGCTTCAAATTCATAAAAAATCAAATAAAAATCATGCCTTTGTAAAGAAAATTACTTTTGGGCACAAGAACGAAATAGAGTTCTTGTTGAAAAACTCCACATACCTTAAATGATGAACTTTAGATCGATACTCATTTTTGAGATGTGAATCGTGCCTTTGAATGATGGTTCTTAGAGTTCTTAAACTAGGAACTTGGAATCTTAAATAAATTTGCAGAATTAATGGTGAACTTTGGAGGTTCTTGTAGTTGGATGTAGGAGCTTAGGGTTTTCTTTTTGAGGGAATTTGATGAAATATAACATATAATGCTTCTAATAGGATTTAATATAGGGTTTGGACAGATTTTGGGTGAGGGGGAATGATCAAAACGCCCCTAAAAGTCAAATAATTCTCGAATCTGTCTTTTGGTGGACTATTTTGATAGTCTGAAGTAGATCAACCATAACGTTTTACTCTGACATTCAAATTGGATGAAACCAATTTCATTAGAAAGAGGACTCTCATATCTTTCCGTTGATATATAGTATCTCACCCAGATCATTGTGTATGAGGAGTTATGATCGTTTGAAGTTGACCCAAAAATTCACTTTTGGTAGGCTGAAGTAGATCAACCATAACTTTTTTCTCCGATAGACAAATTGGATGAAACCAATTTCATCGGAAAGAGGACTCGCAGAG
>NW_025815479.1:0-1191 GCF_002878395.1 Capsicum annuum | reverse complement strand
GTTATTTTTGAGGATCATTGCATGTTGTGTGGATTAGTAGTACCATTGAGTTGCAAGGTGGAGAAAGACTAGTTAAATAATATGTGATGTTCGTGATAGCTAAGTTATGGAGTTATGATTAAGGATGTTGAGCCTTTTTAAGTATGATTTTGATTCTCATGGATTAGGGGAGAGATAAAGGTTTTGAGATGCGATACCGGTAGACTTTGAAGGAAGAAGTATGATGTGTTGGAGGTTGATGATATCCATGTTTAGTGTTAGAATCTAAGTTGGTGAATGTTTAAGTTGTTATATAATTACTTTTGGGGCTATAGAAGCCTAAGGGTTGAATCTTGGAAGGAGATATTAGTATTGGGTATTATACACGAAGATACTGTCTTTCAGAGTAAGTTTAGTTTTATGTGTATTGTATATCCCAAACTCTAGAGTAGAGTGATTTCAGTTATACCAGCGTGTATACAGTGGTTCACCGACTCAGAGTGATGGCTTGAATCTAAGGGGGAGATGATAGAACGAGTAATCAAGTTAAGCGTTCAAATTCTAATTGTTGTGCCAGTAAGTGGTGGAATAGCCGTGAGAAGAGTGATGCTTAATGTATTCTTATTTCAGCAGTTTGCTTCATTTATTCTGATACATACTCATACTTATGTTTCAGCTCCACGATCATAGTTCATATTCGTGGATATGATAGGGAATCATGTACTCTTTTAGCTTCTAGTATGATGAGTTCCCAGTTGGGTACTTCCTCAGATTAGACCTCTTTAATGAGTTCATGCCGTGAGTGCTCTATTCCTCATGCCTCAAAAGGGTATCAAGTTATGCTTAGTAATCCCCTCATGTTCTGAATCCCGATATTCCAACTTTTCAGTGACCTTTCTCGTAGGTCGAGATAGTGTTGATGAACAATTGTCTAGATGGGAGAGAGTAAACATTTCTTATTAAGGAGATATGGTTGTATGCTTAGTTGAGATAAGGCAGTAATTATGGAGTAAGATTGAGTCCCAGTCTATAAGTTTGAACGAATTTTGAGGTGAAGTTTCATGTATGGCTCGGTTAGTTGAGAATATTTTGTGTGTATCATCTGAATAGTGCAAGGAAGCTGTTATGGATAGAAGTATTAGAGAATATGAGGAAGGTGCTTTACGAGTTTTTGTTTAGAAGTGCATATGTGGGTAAGAATATAGGCTTGAA
>NW_025815478.1:0-2240 GCF_002878395.1 Capsicum annuum | reverse complement strand
TTTATCCTGTAGTAATTACAGGATAAAATAATTAATGAATATATCTTACGAAAAAAGTAAATTATTAAAAGATATTAAAACAAAATATCCACGCACTAATAAAAATAGATTCACTAGAAACCTACTAAATCTATTTAATCTACCTAATCCGCGCACCCCCCTCTAAAGCTTCCAATCCGAACTTATTACAACAAGATAAGTTTTCTTACTTTTACCTCTAATTTATTTCTCAGTTAACATCAAATTCTCATCAATTTTATCTCCCCGATAGATTGAGCTTAACTAGAAGCTGATACCACTGCCTAAGAAGATACCATTTAATGATTATTTGACCTTAACCAGAAACTTGAGCTCCATATGTGTTATTGAGGTAATTTTGCTTTTACTTGACACTACCATTGTCAATGATAGTTGTTGTTTGTTGATTGTATCTAAACATATCTACATCTTGTACTGTTAACTTTGTTATTAGCAGATTATTAACTTTTCTTGTACCTTTTGAAAGACCAAAAATCCTTAGTTTGTGCACTGCATGTTTGATTGTTGAGTGTTCTGCATGCTATGTCGTAGCATTGTTTTTGTTTAGACAAGACCAAAATCCACATTTTGTATCTTTTTAACTCTTAAACTTGGAAGTTATTCCTTGTCCATGTTGGAGTTGCTGATAATTCAAAAAGGAGTAATTGTCATTACCTGCAAAAGAGAAGACATAGTTAGCTAAAAAATCAGCAAGTTGATTCCCTCCCCTGTAAATGTGTTGGACCGTGACCACCACCTCTCTTTATTTTATTAGATTTTGAATTCTTCTTATTTCATTAGAAATACCCCATGGAATCTCCTACTGATTTGTACCAAATTTCTGAACAGCCAAAGAATTAGTTTCCAAGCAAATAGGCATTGGATTATGCTCAATACAATATTCCAATCCCAACATTAAAGACACAAATTCAGCCACTAAATTGATTCCATCAGGAATTCTTCTTGTTTTAGCATGAATTAACTCTCTAATGTGATTCCTAACATAAAAAGCTGCTGAACTTGGTCCAGGATTGCCCTTCACAGCAGCATCAGAATTACATTTGTACTGGTTTCTTTTAGGAAAATTCCACTTCACCACAACAGTTTTCAAGGTTGACCTGTACTCTGATAAAAATCTCACTAAATCCACCCAAGAATCTAGTATATTTTTAAGCCAAGGATATAGACATTTAGCTAAATATATCAGATTTCTAGTTATTTCAAACTTCATACTCCAAAGAGATCTTTTACTACCATGTCTAAGATAGTTTTTGCTTTTCCAAATTTGCCACAGTATAAACATTGGTACAACTCTAAAAATAGGCTTCAGTTAAGGTATATTAGATACATTCCACCACTTTAGCACATTGTCTTTAATTTGTAAAAATGGACCATTCACTCCTGCTATAGAAGCAAAATAATTTCATCGAGCTTTTGAGTAATCACACTGTAAAAGCAAGTGTTCAATAGTTTCCTGAACATCTCTTTCACAACAGTAGCAAATCACATTATCAGCAATTCTGTTTCTAATTAAAAACTCTCCTATTGGGATCCTCTTATGCCACAATCTCCACAAAAAGAAAGATCGCTTAAAAGGTATACCTTTCAACCATATATATCTGAATTTTTTATTTTTGACCTCTTTGCTTCTTATAATTTCTCAAGCTAACTTCACAAAAAACGTACCAGAGGTTTTCAACATCCACCATGCTTTATCCCACATTTTTGTTTGAGATACACTCTGAATATTTTCAATTACAAAACCACAAACTTCCTCACCAAACTTCTGCAACATATCTATCTTTCACCCCTTAGTTGTACATAACTGATTGACCTCATCAATTTGGTAATCCTTATGCATATCAAGTGGCAAGTAATAATGAAGTGCTCTTAATTGTGACCAGTTATCAAACCACGCACTAGAATGATCTACTTTAGGTTCTCACCATGTTTCTTGATCAAAAGTGTCTCTAGCCTCCAACATATATTTCCAAACCAATGATTCACTTTTCCAGTCAACCAATTGTGGTCTAACTTTTTTGAAATACTTGTTCCACATGAAGTTAGACCATAAAGTCTTTTGTGTCCTGAAAGTCCACTAAAGCTTTGCAAATAAAGCTTTTGACACATTAAAAAGGGATTTAAGTCCCAATCCTCCCTCATCTTTAGGTCTGCAAATATCTGTCCATTATATCCAATGCATGTTTCTGCCAATTTCCTTA
>NW_025815477.1:0-1098 GCF_002878395.1 Capsicum annuum | reverse complement strand
GAAAAGTTGAAAAGTTATTTAACTTTATAAGTAGTATTCTGAAAATATTAAATTTTTCTGTCTTGTATTGACAGAAAAGATGACTAACGAAAGTCAAATGATGAATGCGACAACATCTGTGGGGGCAACTAATATTGCCACATCAAGTCACACAAATGCTCTACTAACAATGGCACCGGTGGAGAAGCCCAAAAATTTTTCGGGCATTGACTTCAAGCGGTGGTAGCAAAAGATGTTCTTTTACCTCACCACTTTATGTCTGCAACGGTTCACTAGCGAAGACTCTCCTGAGGTACCCGAGGGAACCTCGGACAAAGACCGCTTCGTTATTGTAGAAGCTTGGAAACATTCGGACTTTCTTTGCAGAAATTATATTCAGAGTGGTCTCCAAGACGACCTCTATAATGTTTATAGTGGAACCAAGACATCAAAGGAACTGTGAGGGGCACTTGAACTAAAATATAAGACGAAGGATGCGGGAATTAAGAAATTCCTTGTTGCATGGTTCCTGGACTTCAAAATGATAGACAGCAAATCTGTTGTCTCTCAAGTACAGGAGTTGCAAGTCATCATACATGATCTCCTAGCAGTAGGTTTATCTTTGAAAAATACCTTAGTTGAACAAATTAAAAATGTTATTAATACTCACATAAACTGTTTTTTAGGTTTAATTGTGAATGATGCTTTCCAAGTAGCAGCAATAGTTGAGAAGCTACCACCTTTGTGGAAAGACTTCAAAAACTACTTAAAGCATAAACGCAAGGAGATGACTGTTGAAGATCTTATTGTCCGACTTCGTATTGAAGAGGATTATAAAGCTGCCGAAAGAAGGTCAAAGGGGAATTTTACAATTAATGGAGCACATATTGTAGAAGATGACCAAGACAATTCCAAGAAAAGAAAGAAAGCTAAACAAGGAAGCAATCAACCTAAGAAAAAGTTCAAGGGAAAATGCTTCAACTGTGGCAAGATTGGCCACAAGTCCACAGATTGTTGTGCCCTAAAGAAAGTCAAGAAGAAGGATCAAGCAAATATGATTGAATCCAACAAAGAATGCGATGATCTGTGTGCAATGTTCTCAGAATGCAACTTGACGAG
>NW_025815476.1:0-1277 GCF_002878395.1 Capsicum annuum | reverse complement strand
CAAATATTGCTTATCGAGTTTGACATTGTATATGTGACCCGAACAGCCATGAAAGCCCAAGCCTTGGCAGATCATCTTGCTGAGAATCCCATCGATGAAGAGTACGAGCCATTAAAGACATATTTTCCTGACGAAGAAGTGTCGTCTGTCGATGAAGTCGTTATAGATGCTGATCCAGGTTGGAGGTTATTTTTCGATGGAGCTGTCAATATGAAAGGATTCGGAATAGGTGCGGTTCTTATCTCTGAATCGGGATAACATTTCCCGGTAATAGCACAACTTCGATTTTACTGTACTAACAATATGACAGAGTATGAAGCCTGTATTCTTGGTTTGAGGTTAGCAGTAGATATGGGAGTCCAAGAATTATTGGTGTTGGGAGATTCGGATTTGCTCGTCCATCAAATTCAAGGCGATTGGGAGACGCGAGATTTGAAGCTCATCCTGTATTGACAATGCTTGCAGGAGCTATGTCAACAGTTTGTGTTAGTAAAATTTAGGCATATTCCAAGGATTCATAATGAAATTTCTGATGCTTTAGCCACTCTGTCTTCAATACTTCAACATCCTGACAAAGCCTACATCGATCCAGTGCATATACAGAGTCGTGGTCAGCATGCTTACTGTAATGTGGTTGAAGAAGAGCTTGATGAATAACCTTGGTTCTTAGATATCAAGTGGTACATTTAGTCAGGAGAATACCCAACATATGCCGCCAACGATCTAAAGAGGACTATTAGGCATTTGGCTAGTGGATTTTTCTTAAGTGGGGGAATTTTGTATAAGAGAACCCCAGATCTGGGACTTTTAAGGTGTGTAGATGCAAAAGAAGCCTCGACAATTATGCTTGAAATACACTCTGGAGTATGCGGGTCGCATATGAACGATCATGTCTTGTCAAAGAAGATTCTTCGAGCAGGTTATTACTGGCTTACTATGGAAGAAGATTCTATTCTGTTTGTTCAAAAGTGTCATCAATGTCAGGCACACGGTGATCTGATACGTTCTTCTCCTGTTGAGTTGCATGCAATAGCCGCGCCATGGTCGTTCGTGGCTTGGGGAATGGATGTGATTGGACCGATTGAGCCGAAGGCATCAAATGGGCATAGATTCATTTTGGTAGCCATTGACTACTTCACAAAGTGGGTAGAAGCAGTAACTTTCAAGTCAGTGACAAAGAAAACTGTGGTAGATTTTGTTCATGCCAATATCATTTGTAGATTTGGAATTCCTAAAATGATCATTACAGACAATGCTGCCAATCTCAATAGTCATTT
>NW_025815475.1:0-1437 GCF_002878395.1 Capsicum annuum | reverse complement strand
TATCGAGTGGGAGGAATTTGTTACGGCCTTCTTAAGAAGATTCTTTCCCCAAGAGCTGAGGAAAGCCAAAGTTCTTGATTTCATTAACCTCAGGCAGAGGAATATGACGGTTAGGGATTATTCTCTAAGATTTACTCATCTAGCCAGGTATGCTCCTCATGTGGTTGCAGATAATAGAGCTAAGATGAGCAAGTTTGTGTCAAGGGTCAATTATAGCATGGTAAATGAGTGTAGTTCTACGATGCTGATTGATGATATGACCTTACTAAGACTCATGACCCATGCCCAGCAAGTAGAAGAGCAGAAATTTAAGACTAGGGAGAGGCAGAACAAAAGAGCAAGGTCAGGTAATTTCAACTTTGCTTACCCCAAGTCAGATGGAGGAAATCGTTCACAGTTTTGCTCCAAGTCAGCCATTCAATCTTCTTTCTCTGCCAGTGCTCCAATGCCAAAGTTTAGAGACAACAATAGAGACAAAGCGCCAGGCATTAAATCTCAGGGCAGTGTTAGCAGTACTCGAATGAATCCCCTTTGACAGACTTGTGGTAAGAACCACAAGGGCATTTGCAGAGCCAATAGTGATGTCTGTTTTGGTTGTGGTAAGCCAGACCACAGAATTAGGGAGTGTCTGTAGTCTAGTCTTCAGGGTCAGTGAAATTATTCTACAGCTCAGTCCAGTCGCCCAAAGCAGTAGGGTGCCATTTCCAGTGCTACTAGTGGGCAACACCCAAATAGACTCTATGCTCTTCAGTCCCGGTAGGATCAGGAAAATTCTCTTGATGTCGTTACTGGTACGTTACAGATTTTCCATGTTCATGTTTATGATTTGCTAGACCCAGGTGCATCTTTGTCTTTTGTTACTCCATACATAGCAAGCGATTTTGGAATTAGTCCCAAAGTCCTAGCAGAGCCCTTCTCAGTCTCTACCTTATTGGGTAAAACTATTATAGCTCGGTGGGTATACAGGAACTGCCCGATTATGATATCTCTGAAATCTACGTCAGTATATTTAGTGGAGTTAGAGATGATTGATTTTGGTGTCATTCTCGGCATGGATTGGCTTCATTCCTGCTATGCCACAGTCGACTGTAGAAATAGGATAGTTCAATTTCAGTTCCTGAATGAACCCGTCCTAGAGTGGAAGGGTAGCATTTCAGCGTTCAGGGGTCAACTTGTTTCCTACCTTCGGGCAAGGAAAATAATTTCTAAGGGATGTGTATTGATTATCGTCAACTCAACAAGGTCACGATCAAGAATGATATCCTCTTCCCAGTATTGATGATCTATTCAACCAGCTTCAGGGTACCAGTTACTTGTCCAAGATAGACCTCAGATCAGGCTATCATCAGCTCAGAGTTAGAGAATGTGATATTCCGAAGACAGCTTTCTGTACTTAGTATGGTCAGTTTGAATTTTTAGTCATGTCATTTGGTCTTA
>NW_025815474.1:0-1515 GCF_002878395.1 Capsicum annuum | reverse complement strand
CTCAGGATTGTTCTTCAGACTCTCAGGGATCACCAGTTATTCGCTAAGTTCAGCAAGTACAAATTTTGGCTAAGACCAGTAGCATTCCTTGGCCATATTATTTCCGGTGGTGGCATTAGAGTAGATCCTCAGAAAACTAAGGCAGTAAAAAACTGGCCCAGACCCGTATCTCCATCAGATATTAGGAGTTTCTTGGGTTTGGCTGGCTATTACAGATGGTTTGTCGAGGGATTTTATTCTATTGTATCTCTCATATCCAGATTGACTCAGAAGAAGATTAAGTTTCAGTGGTCAAATTTATGCAAAAAGATCTTTCAAGAGTTGAAGACTCGACTCACCTTCGCTCCAGTTCTAGCTATTCCAGATGGTTCAAATGGTTTTATAGTATATTGTGATGCATCCAGAGTGGGTTTAGGTTGTATCATCATGCAGCATGGTAAGGTCATAGCCTACGCCTCCAGATAGTTAAAGCCATATGAGAAGAATTATCCTACTCATGATCTTGAGTTAGTAGCGGTAGTTTTTGCCTTGAAGATTTGGAGGCATTATCTCTATGGAGTTCATGTAGATGTCTTCACAGACCATAAAAGCCTCCAGTATGTCTTTTCCCAAAAAGATCTCAATCTTTGCCAGAGAAGGTGGTTAGAGCTCTTAAAGGATTACGACATGAGTGCTCTTTATCATTCGGGCAAGGCTAATGTTGTGGCCGACGCTCTCAGTCGACTCTCTATGGGTTGTGTTTCTCACGTTGAGGAAAGTAAGAAAAAGATATCTCAGGAGATCCATCAGCTTGCCAGACTAGGCATTCGCTTAGTCGAATCTTCAGAGGGTGGTGTATGTGTTCATAGTAGTTCAGAGTCATCTCTAGTTTCTGAGGTGAAAGAGAAACAAGACAGGGATCCTAGCCTTTTCAAGTTTAAAGTGTCAGTTCAAAATCAGAAAGTCGAGGTTTTCTCCCAAGGGGGAGATGGTGTTCTTCGTTGTTAGGGTCGTCTATGTGTTCCAGGTGTAGATGAATTGAGGCAGTAAATTCTTACAGAAGTGCATGGTGCACAATACTCTATTCATACAGGGGCTACTAAAATGTATCGGGATATGCGGGAGATCTATTGGTGGAGTGGGATGAAGAGATATGTTGCAGAGTTTGTGGTTAAGTGCTCTATATGTCAGCAGGTTAAGATAGAGCATCAGAAACCTAGCGGCTCCATGCAAGAGTTCATCATTCCTATTTGGAAGTGGGAAGAAGTTAACATGGACTTTATGATGGGTTTGCCTAGAACTCGTCATCAGCATGATTCAGTCTGGGTCATTATAGATAGAATGACCAAGTCAGCTCATTTCTTTCCTGTTCGTACTTCTTATTCTACCGAGGATTATGCTAAACTCTATATCAGGGAGTTAGTCAGATTACACGGTGTTCCACTATCTACATCTCAAACAGAGGTACCTAGTTCACTTCTTATTTTTAGAAAGTGTTCCAAAAGGGTCTCGGTACCCAAGTCCATCTCAGCACAG
>NW_025815473.1:0-1030 GCF_002878395.1 Capsicum annuum | reverse complement strand
ATCTCAATCTTCGCCAGAGAAGAGGGTTAGAGCTCTTGAAGGATTACGACATGAGTATTCTTTATCATCCGAGCAAGGCCAATATTGTGGCCGAGGCTCTCAGTCAACTCTCCATGGGTAGTATTTCTCATGTTAAGGATAGTAAGAAAAAGATGGCTCAGGAGATCCATCAGCTTGCCAGACTAGGCGTTCGCTTAGTCGATTCTTCAGAGGGTGTTGTATGTGTTCATAGTAGTTCAGAGTCATCTCTAGTTTCTGAGGTGAAAGAGATACAAGACAGGGATCCTAGCCTTGTCAAGCTCAAAGAGTCAATTCAGAATCAGAAAGTCGAGGTTTTCTCCCAAGGGGAAGATGGTGTTCTCCGTTGTTAGGGTCGTCTATGTGTTCCAGGTGTAGATGAATTGAGGCAACAAATTCTTGCAGAAGCACTTGGTGCGCGATACTCTATTCATCCAGGGGCCACTAAGATATACCGTGACATGCGGGAGATCTATTGGTGGAGTGGGATAAAGAGAGATATTGCAGAGTTTGTGGCTAAGTGCTCTACATGTCAGCAGGTTAAGATAGAGCATCAAAAACCTAGTGGTTCTATGCAAGAGTTCACCATTCCTACTTGGAAGTGGGAAGCATTTAACATGGACTTCGTGACAGTTTTGCCTAGAACTAGTCATCAGCATGATTCAGTCTGGGTCACTATAGATAGAATAACCATGTTAGCTTATTTTCTTCCTGTTCGTACTTCTTATTCCGTCGAGGATTATGCCGAACTCTATATCAGAGAGTTAGTCAGGTTACACGGTGTTCCACTATCTATCATCTCAGACAGAGGTACCCAGTTTACTTTTCACTTTTGGAAAGCATTCCAAAAGGGTCTCGGTACCCAAGTCCATCTCAGCACAACATTTCATCCTCAGACAGATGGTCAAGCAGAGAGGACCATTCAGACTCTTGAAGATATGCTAAGGGCGTGTGCAATTAACTTCAAGGGGAGTTGGGACGACCACTTGCCTTTGATTGAGTTTGCATACAA
>NW_025815472.1:0-15239 GCF_002878395.1 Capsicum annuum | reverse complement strand
AAAATATGTACACCTTGGAGGAACAGAGATATTAATAAAAGCATGTTTTAGAGAAGGAATAGATATACCAATAGAATTATATTTAGCAAATGATAGAATTATAAAACCTATAGAAAAAAGTATAATAACAGACATAAAAGGAAATTTAATATACCAAAAATTTAAATTTATAATAAGTGTGAATTATTCAGTAGCAATAACAGATAAAATATAGATAAATCATTAGTATTATATTGGAAAATATCAGGAATAGAACCAACCCCAGGAAGTAAAATATTTACAGCAAGATGTCAAAATCTTTATGTATTAACAACAAAACATAAAATAACAGGAAAAAATACAATTAATAAAATACAAATAGAAAGTTCTTTTGAACAATTTGTAAAAACAATTGATAATAATGATTATAGTTACTAAGACATAAATATAGAAGAAGATTTAGAAATAATAAATGATAGAATAAGTACAACAAAAAGAATAGCTCATGAAAAAACAGAATCGTCAAGCTCATCAAAAAGAACAAGTTATGAAATAACTTCAACAATTAATTTAAATCAATATTATATAACAGAAACAATAAATGAAAAAGAATATTTAATACTCTTAAACACAGGACAAGAAGAAAATTATATAGCAAAATATCTAGTAAAATATGAAGAAATAAAATCTAATAGTGATATATGCCTAGATCTACCAAGGAGTCTAATAAACATTAAAGATACGCCAGTAAAAAGAATAGGAGTCAGAAAAATAAAAATAGAATTTGAAATAAAGGAAAAATGCAAAAAGCAGACATAATATGAGGAATAAAATGGTTAGAACAAGTAAAACCATACAATATAGAACATACACAATTATCTATAACATATAATAAAGAAAGATTATTCATAAAAAGAACTTTAACATGATATAAAAATATATGTACTTGTAAAAATAATAGTAGAAGGATATTATAATAGGTATTATACACCTATGATAGATACAAGAGCGGAAACAAACTTATGTAGATACAACTATTTACCAGAAAGCAAATGTGATAAATTAAAAACACCAATAGTAGTCCAAGGATTTAATAATAAAGAAAGCTTAATTACATATAAAGCTAAAAATGTAAAAATACAGATATGATATAAAATAATAACAATAGAAGAAATCTATAATTATGAACTAACATCAAAAGATATGCTTTTAGGAATTTCCTTTTTAGATAAATTATACCCACATATAATAACTAAAACAGATTGGTGGTTTACAACACCATGTAAACAAAAAGTAAGGGCAAAAACAGTTATTAATAAAATAAGAAAGAAAACTGATTTGATAGAAGGAAGTGAAAAAATTACACAAAAGTTAGAAAATATAAAAAATACAGAAGACACAGTAGAACTAGTTGTATTTTCCATAAATAGAAAAGAAATAACTATATTTTCAATAGATAAGGTAGAAATAATAAAGAAATATTTAAGACAATTATATAGTGAATATCCATTAAAATGATGGGAAAAAACATAAAACTACGTGAATTAATAGATAAAAAATAGAATAATAACTCAAAAACCATTAACATATTAATTTTGTCGATTTAAATGAATTTAAAATGCATAGAGATGAATTATTAGAAAAATAGTATATACAAAAAAGCAATAGAAAACACAATAGTCCAGCATAGTAAATAAACATAGTGAACAAAAAAGAGAAAAAAGTAGAATGGTTATTGATTATAGAAACCTAAATGCAAAAACTATGCCATATAATTATCCAATACCAAATAAGATATTAAAAATAAGACAAATACAAGGATATAATTATTTTAGTAAATTTGATTGTAAATCAGGATTTTACCTTAACATTATATATTCCATTCACCAGAGATCAAAAAGGTGAAATCACCGAGGAGCAAAAACAAAAGTTGCTTATGGGTACTTTGTGCCCAAAAGAGAGTGAAAAATCTTGAGACATTCCATGAATAAATTTGGATCATTAACAATCTTCCCATGCGACGCCAATGGTGTAGGAATAATAGCTGCCTGAGACAACATCACACCTTTGGAAACTGACTACACATTTGACCAGAAAATGAAGAAAGCGGCGAAACAGAGGTAGCTTAGCAATGGAGAGACCAGAAGCAAAATAATAAAAGTTGTGAATACAAATTAAACCATTTTGTGTACCTAAACTATTATTTGTTCATTTTTTCAACCTAAAATATCACAATTGTTTAGATATGAAAGTGAATAACTGATTATTGAGGTGTCCTTGATAAATATTTGATAATAGTTCAAATAGATAACTCACACACCTAATAGTTAATCTATGAAACTCGAAAAAGCAAAAAAAAAATTAGGTGTATCTTCTTTTTTTTCTATTTTAGGTAGAAGGTATGGTGGAGTTTATGAAGTGAAACCAATCTGAAGTTTGATAACCAAGACAATCATTATAAGAATAAGAATTAGTCTATGAAAACAAATCTTGTGAGAAACTACTCTTTTGGACTATCTTAGATAAGCTATAACAACGTTTTGATCCACAAAAAGAGCTGCAGTTTTGGAACTACTATATAATTAAATACATGTTGATCTCATGATGCTAAATGATTACTGTTGGAGGAAAGAAGAGTAAAAGAAGCAGACAAAGTGATGAGAAAGAAAAGATTTGTACTATTTATTTTACTTCTCCATTCATGTCATGACCCGAACCGAGGCCCTAGCCACGACTGGCATTCTGAACCATGAAGACCCAGACGCCCCTTTCTATCTGCCAATCATGTACTACCTCTATACTGTGTAAAGAAATGCGGAAAAATTATAATACGGAAACATGGTCAATATCATAATTCGACTAGGACAACATTTCATAAACCTCTAACAACATATGAGATGAAATGTTGTCCTAAAATTTAACAATTTACATGGAATAAATTTCATAAACCTTTAACAACATTTAACATCAGTCTGGGAAATCGCTAACATAGTAAATCCAACATCTTGACTAAAACTAGGACAAGCCCCCCAGTCGGACCATAAACCAAATAAAATAGCAAAGTCTAATAACTAGGTCTTCCGGAATAGAGAAGGCTCACCAACTGCAAGTCTCAGACACACCGACCTACTGCTTAGCAGGACCCTAGGACTATGCATCTGATCATGAAATATTGGGGGTCAATAAAGATGTACTGGTATATAGAACAGTCTAAAAACAAAATACATTTTTCATACAACATAGGTTAGAGAATTTTCTAAAATAGTGAACACAAGATAAGTGAAAATTCATGGGCATACATTAATGAACTTCAAAACATTTCTTAGAAATCACAACTCACTCTTCATTTTACTTCTGAGCTTGATGGTACACCTTAAAATCTATAATTCCACGGTCTATATGGAATCCTCCCTTGACTCGACATCCAATCCCCAAAACCAAGTTTGTCGCAAGGATTAGGGTTATCAGTAATAGAGACATCCAAGATCATAAATCAAGGTGCTATACTTCCAATCAATTCAACATGTCATAATAGTGCACAAGATCACAAAGCAGGGCTCCTAACCATAGTTCCAATTTGGGACGACATGAATAAAGGTACCCAAGATCACAAAGCAGGGTACCATAATCCTGTGTCGGCAAATGGATTCTTTCAAATCATGCTTTCTTCGAGCAAATGTCTAACTCTCTATAAGCCCAGTATTTAGACTCTTATAAGAAATTATGCATCATGCTCACAAAACATTCTTTTCTTAATCTTTCAACGGTAATTCTCAATGGGGTATCGTCATAACCCAACTTGCAAGTCTTTTACATCATATCATTCCACGACCTGTCCCATCCAAATCATTCAAATGACCATCCGAAAAAATTCAATTCATTCAATACATGCATATTGATTATCGAAGCTTTATTTATAAACTAGCCCCAATATTTATTAAACATAATTCTTATGATAAAGAAAGGGCTCTTAAATTATACTCCCAACAATTTACAATTCATCTCATATCAAGTAAAAAAAAGCATTATAGGATAAAATGGTTCGCAAATTATATTCAAAAACATCGTTCAATGTTCAAGGCTCATATGTACGAAAACATCCATCAAAATTGTAGAAAAGGAAAACCTATGATCCTTTGATGTTATTTGCAAATTGTTTAAATAATGTATGGTCTTTTAATAGAATATCCCAACTCATTCCATATACATGGTTAATTAACTTTAAAGTTTATTACAATTCACAAAAACACCTGCCCATGAGATTAGGACAACCTTACGTACCTTAGATTACTTCGTTTGGAGAATGGAACCCGAATCTTGACTCGTTTCTTGGAAATCTTGAACATAAACATTGAACTTTTGATCTTTGGGGAAGGGTTAAGGTTTTGTTTATGAGGAAAACTGATCACTTTTGAGCCTATAATGCCCTGCAAACATTTTAATCTTCTGTTTTCAGGATTTGGCGTTACAGAGAAAAGACGAGACTGCCCTTCAAATTTAAAATTCTCAACTGAAGTTCAAATTTGGGCATTACTATAATGCGCCAAGTGTGTCATTGCTATAGGCGTGCCACAATCGCGGTGACCAACTATTTTGGGAAACCAAACACGCCTCAAACCTCGTCAGAAATGTCAAAAACTCCACTAAGACTTCCCCTTTATACCCTTGAACAACTCAAAAATCTACGTCTCAGGGTCGGGAAGGTCAATTTAAAAATCGTTGAACTTAAGGACTAAAAATATGACTATGTCCTTTTTAACACTTACAGAAATTTCATGTTGTAAGTCTTTTATGCATGCTACTAAAGGCGGTATTAAGTTGAGAATGCTACGGGGTGTTACACAAACCAATAATATTTCAAGCACACTAAGGACAAGATAAAGAGAGTAGTGTATGATTTATACCTTCTGTGTCTCCATCTACGGTCTCAAAGAGGTTTGGGTATCTAGTATGGATATCACCTTCTGACTCCAAGTAGCTTCGTCATCTTTTTAATTCTTTCACAACACCTTAACCGAAGCTATCTCCTTACTTCTCATCTTCCGAACTTGGCGATCCAAATTAGCAATAGGATTTTTCTTTATATGACAAAGAGTCTTTCAAATTGATCTCCCTTACAGGCAACACTAGGGAATGATCTCCAATGCAATTTTAAAATATGCACACATGGAATATTGGATATACGGAAGCCAGACTCACGAGAAAATCTAACTCATATGCAACTCTACCTATCCCTATCATAATCTGATATGGTCCTATATAATGAGGACTAAGCTTACCCTTCTTTCCGAATTGCATGACTTTCTTAATAGGGGAGACCTTTAGGAATGCCCAATCATCAACCTCGAATTCTAAATCTCTCTATCTAACATCGGAATAAGACTTTTGGAGACTCTGAGCAATCTTAAGATGCTCCCTAATGATCATCACCTTCTCCATCGCCTAATGAACAACCTCAGGCCAAAATAATTGGGTTTCACCCACTTCATACAATCTAATTGACGACCTATATCTCCTCTTATAAAGTTCATCAAAAGGAGACATCTGGATACTTGAATAGTAGATATTATTGTAAGTGAATTCTATCAATGAAAAATAATCCACCTAACTACCTTTGAAGTCAATCGCGTAGCCTCTCAACATATTTTAAAGGGTCTGAATGGTGCGTTCAGCTTTCCCATTCGTCTGGGAGTGAAGGGCAGTACTTAGGTTCACTTGGGTGGATAAACCCCTCTAAAAAGAATGCCAAAATTGAGAAGAAGAATATGTACCTCAGTCAGATATAGATACAGGAGTACCATGCAAACTGTAACCCTCCGTATTTTCGCACTAGAATACGAACCATCATTCCTATGTGTATAAATGTTGATCTCATGATTTGGATGTTGATACATTTTTCATGATCATTATCACAGTTTTAGAAGTGCTCTCAAAGTGAAAGATGTTCATAGAATTTACTTAGAACAAAGTTGAACTAAGAACCTTAGATTCATCCAAAGTTGGTGTTAGATTCTACAAGGTCAACTTTGAGAGTGTATAACTTTAAATGTATGCAGAATTTTCTATCTAAAGACCGACCAAATTGTAGATAATTGAATAATCTTTCCAAATATACCAATTTAGGCTAAATCTAAAACCTGGGTGAAAAGTTATAACATTTTTTGTGTAAGGTAATACGCTGCCTCGGTTACACCGCTTGACGGTGCCTATAAGAGTGGAACAATTGTGCTCAGCAGTAAGCCTCAAAGTTAGGATTGTCCAAAATAGAGGTCACCACAATTACACCACTCAATGGTGCCGATAGCGGTGGCACCAATAACGCTCAGCGGTGAGCCTCAAAATCTAGATTTCGACTGAAACTTCTAATTTCGAGGGGCATTCATGCCTTTTTCCTAGAAACCCAAGTTGTGTAAATAGTGAATTAAAATGTATTTTGGGAATAATATTCCCAAATTCACTTAGATTTATCAAGAACAAAATACTAACCTCTCTCCTAAAGATCAAGAATCCATATTATATGTTTAATATTTCCAAGAAACAAAATCAAGATTAGAATCCTATTCTTTGAACTAAGTAATCTAAGGTATGAGGGACTATCCTTAAAATCCATGGGCATGAGTTTTAATGTTTTTTCTAAATTTAATGATATACAATCATAATTATGAAAAGGGTTCTTGATAACGTTTGAATGATATGGATCATGGTTTCATTTTGATAAAAGTATATGTTGGTTTTGAACTCTATTACACAAAACTGAATTAAGACCATGTATACATGTGTTTTCGAATGTCTTTTTGAGAGATTTAATTGAGATCATGAAAAACAACTTCCCTCTCTTACTATGACAATATGGTTTAATTGTATTATGGATTATTTCAAATGAATGAACTAGTGTTTTGAAAGTAAGTTTATTATTGTTATTGTAATTGACATGGTTTAAGACATGATGAAAGGGATTTTTCTGGCCATTACTATACTCATTGAATTTAAATGAAGAATTACATGTGATTGAATAATTTCTGTGGCCACTGTACAGTGTAAGTCTTGTGAAAAGAGGATAATTGCATAAGTTTTTCTTGAAATTTCAAAGTGATGAACCTATTATGATGTTGTAATTGTTGGGTCATCTTGTGCATGTTTTGAATAAGACGGGCTGTGAATATGATATGATATTAACTTGCAAGTCAGGGTATGACGATACCCGGTGATGACATGCCCTTAACAAAATAAGTATTAAATGTTTTGAAAGTATGAAGCATGATGTTATAAGAACTAAAAGTAAGGCTTAAGAGATTTAATTGGTTACTCGAAGAAGGTGTTTGAGTATAAGGGTTCATCATTGAAAACCGTAGTTGCCGATACTAGTATTATCCTGGAAAAGGGATAATGTGGATGTCATATAAGGGTGATGCCTTGGTACAATTTTAAGTGTACCAACTTATTAAAACTCCAATATTTACGGCATAGTTGGATTGGAGGCCTGGCCGCCGAGTCAAGAGAAGATTCCATACAGCCCATGGAATTTTAGATTGTAGGGTATACCGATTAGCTCAGAAGAATAACAAAGTGTTGAGTCATGATTGTAAGAAATAATTTGAGATTCTCAATAATGCCCATGTGTTTAACTTATATGTAATGATTTACGAAATGATCTCATCTATATTGTGTAATAAAAATGCTATTTGGATTGTTTCAGATACCAGTACAATTGTATTGACTCCCTATATTTTAGGATCTAAGGTTCAGTCCTGGGTCCTGCAAAGTAGTAGATTAGTGCATCTGAGATTCGTAGGTTGTGAGATTCCCCTATTTTAGAAGGACGAGTTTATAAGCTATTGTCATTTATTTTAATTATGGTCTTATTGGGGAACTTCTCCCAGTTTTACTTTTAGACAAATGTGATTTTTAGTAATTGTTAAAGATTTAACAGACTGGTGTCAGATGTTTTGAAACTTAAGAGTTTCATTTCGTATTGTCCAGTTGAATTATGAAATTGACCATGTTTATCTATGTTAAAACTGCCGCATTTCTTTATACTATTTAAATATTGTGAATGATTGCCAGAAAGAAAAAGGGCGCTCGAGCCATCATGGTTTAGGATGCCCATCATAGATAGGGCCCCGGTACGGGTAGTAACAAACTTTATATTAGAGCACGGTTCATGATCCTAGGGTATCTATGAAATCGTGTTAGGTAGAGTCCTATTTATGGGTATGTAGCGCACCACACTTATAACTAGAAGGTTACATGGCATTTAGGAATGTCTCTTTTTTGTGATTTAGTTTGTGCTATTGAGTCTAAATGTCCTCTAATTAATGATTTCCTGTATTTTAGAAAGTTATTATGCCTCCCTATTGACCCAATAAATATAACGACCAAGATGAGGATGTCCACCCGACCCATAGGATGTGGACCCATAATTGAGATTACACTTCTGAGTTTGTTGCTACTCCTAAAGTTCCTTCTGTTTAGACTTGTCAACCTAAGGCATTTGGGGCTCCTTGGTCTAGATTTGACCATACTCAACCTTCCAAGAGAGAGGTATCTAATGCTGAGTTCCGACAGTCTGTGCATTTGATAGCCCATCTGGTGGCTTTTCAGGCTCATCGATCGAAAGATGTAGGGTCTGTGTCTGTTTCATTTGTGATTACCTAGGTTGGCCAATTTATGATACTAAACCCACCTATGTTTACTGGTATGAAGGTTGAGGAGAAAACCTAAGGGTTTATTGATGAATTGGAGAAAAATTTTAGGGTTATGCATGCGAATGAGGTTTAAAGGGTTTAACTGGTGGCCTTTTAGCTGAAGGATGTGGAAAATTAATGGTGTAATGAATGAGAGGATTATAAGGGTAGAGATACTGATCCGTCTGTATAGGGTGAGTTTGTGGAAGATTTTCTGGATCATATCTTTCCTTAAGAATTGAGGGAATCAAAGGCTAAAGAATCTTTGAATTTGAAACAATGGAAAATGAGTGTCAAGGAGTACATACTGATGTTGCTCTAGAATTGGCAGGTAACATGAGAGCTCGCATGAGAAAGTTTGCATCCAGTCTCTCAGATAATTTGGTATTGGAATGCAAAGGAGCAATGCTGAATAAAGACATGGATTTCTCAAGGTTGTCCATTCATATGTTGCAAATTGAAGAGAAAAAAAAAGGCTAGAAGAGGGAAGAGAGGAAGATAGGCAGACCAAGAGGGTTAGATCTACAGACTAGAATAATAGTCAACCTTACAGTGGTAATTGGGGTGATCGTTGGTTGAAGAAAAAGTTTTGGAGTAATGCTTAGTCTTTGGCTAGCGCCCCAGCTCCCAGACCTCCTATTGATGAACGATTTTAGAATTTTTAGCGTAACAATTGGCTCAGAGTGTAGGGTACTCAGTCACAAGAGAGTATGGCCCAGTCATTTAGGGATTCTGCTTATTGCGGTAATTATGGGTAGAACCATCTAGGAAGGTGTATCTATAGTGAGCACATGTGTTACACTTGTGGTCAGACAGATCATTTTAAGTCCCAAAAAAATTCCTCAGCACCACCACCACCACCCAAGGGTACTACTTCAGCTATCAGGGGCAGTCACAATCGGTTATATGATTTGTCTAACCGCCAGCATGTAGAGGCTTTGCCAAAAGTTGTCACGCGTACGTTGCAAATATTTTCTGATAATATGTATGTGCTGCTTGACCCAGGGTCTACTTTGTTTTATGTGATCCCATATGTGGCAGTCAGTTTTGGTTTTGAGTGCAAAAATATTCTGGAACCCTTCTCTGTTTCTACGCCTGTTGGTGACTTAATTGTGGCTAGAAGGGTGTATAGAAACTGTGTTGTGTCTATCTGTAACCATGATACTGTGGTAGACCTTATAGAGCTTGATATGATTGACTGACGCAATTTTAGGGATAGATTATCTCAACTTGTGTTAAGCCATACTAGACCGTAGAACCCAAAAATTCACTTTCTCCTTTCCAAATAAACCAATGATAGAGTGGGAGAGGTATTCTTTGGCACCTCTTGGGAAGTTCATATCTTATCTCAGAGCCCGCAAACTTATATCTAAGGGTTGTTTGTATTATCTTATTCGGGTCAAGGATTCTAGTACTTAAAGTCCTTCGCTCCAGCCTGTCCCTATTGTTAATGAATTCTCAAAAGTCTTTCCCGATGATCTCCCAGGGATACCACCTTATAGAGAGATAGATTTTGGAATTGACTTGATGCCAGAAACTCGTCCTATTTCTATCTTGCCATACAGAATGTCTTCGGTAGAATTGAAAAAGTTGAAAGAATTGTTAATGGATCTTCTCGATAAAGGCTTTATTTATCCAAGTGTTTCTCCCTTAGGTTCTTCGGTGCTTTTTGTGTGTAAGAAAGACCATTCACTCCATATATGTATAGATTACCATCAGCTCAATAAGGTTACGGTTAAGAACAAGTAGCCTCTTCCCAGTATTGATGATTTATTTGATCAACTTCAAGGTGCAAATTATTTCTCTAAGATAGACCTTCATTTTGGGTACCATTGGTTGAAGTCTAGGGCATCTGACATTCCTAAAACAGCTTTCCAAACCTGATATAACTATTATGAATTCTAAGTCATGTCGTTCATATTGACTAACGCCCCGCAACTTTCATGGATCTAATGAATAGGGTGTTTCATCAGTTTCTAGACCTGTTCATCATAGTTTTAATTGACAACATCTTAGTTTACTCTAATAATGAGAAAGATCATGTTAGTCACCTCAGAATTATTTTTCAGACCCTCAAAGATCATGAGTTATATGAAAATTTTTCCAAGCGTGAGTTCTGGCTTAGTGCTATTACTTTCTAGGGAACATTATTTCTAGTAAGGGGATTAAAGTTGACCCCCAAAAGATTGAGTCTGTGAGAAAATGGCCCAGACCCGTGACTCTAACCGATATCCAAAGCTTCTTAGGTTTGGCCAGGTATTACCAAAGGTTTGTAGAGAGTTTTAATCCATAGTTCCTCCACTTACCAAATTGACTCAAAGAAAGGTGAAATTCTTATGGTCTGAATCATGTGAAAATAGTTTTTAGAAACTAAAAGATAAGTTGACTACCACGCTAGTTTTGACTCTTTCTAAGGGTACAGAAGGTTTTGTTGTGTACTGTGATGCATCTTAGGTGGGACTTGGGTGTGTGCTTATGCAACCAGGTAAAGTGGTGGCCTATGCATCTAGGTAGTTAAAGGTGCCCGAAAAGAATTATCCAACCCATAACTTAGAGTTAGTGGTTAAGGTGTTTGCACTAAATGTCTGGCGGCATTATCTTTATGGAGTTCATGTAGATATATTCACTGATCACAAAAGTTTGCAGTATGTTTTTATACAGAAAGAATTGAATCTCAGGCAGAGGCGTTGGTTAGAATTTTTGAAGGATTATGACATGAGCCTACACTACCATCTGGGCAAGGCCAATATGGTGGCTGACACTCTTAGCGGGTTATCGATGGGCAGTCTTTCTCATGCGGAGAATGGGAAGAGAGAGATGGTGAAGGATATTCATTAGCTAGAAAATTTGGGAGTTTGACTTTTGAATTCCGAAGATAGAGGAGTAATTGTTCATGAGATAGCTAAATCTTCCCTATGTGCTAAAAATAAGGAAAAGAAGGCTGAAGACCCAATCTTGTTGCAGATCAAGAATAATATGGGTTAACAGAAGGTGATTGAGTTTGAAATTGGCTGTGATGGGATTTTAAGGTATCAAGGTAGGCTATGTGTGCCAAATGTAGATGGATTATGAGAAATAATTCTCGATGAAGCTCACACTTTGAGGTATGTTGTTCACCCGAACTCTACTAAAATGCATCATGACCTTAAGGCTATTTAATGGTGGAGCAATATGAAAAAAGATGTTACTAACTTTGTGTCTAAGTATTTGAATTATCAATAAGTCAAAGTGGAACATTTGAGACCGGGTGGTACTTCCCAATAGATAGCCTTGCCTATGTGTAAATGGGAGATGATCAATGTGGATTTCATCATAGGGATTGTGATGTTACGAAACTAATATGACTCCATTTGGGTGATTGTAGACCGGATGACCAAGTTATCTCACTTTCTGCCTATGAGGACTAACTATTCGGGAGATGATTATGCCAAGTTGTATATTGAGGAAATAGTTTGCTTGCATGGGTCACCAATATCTATTATATTCGATCGAGGTATGCAATTCTCTTCACAATTTTGGCGGTCTTTTCAAAGTGGTTTAGGTACCCAAGTGAACTTGAGTACTACATTCCACCCTCAAACTGATAGGCAAGCTGAACACACCATTCAGACCCTTAAGGATATGTTGAGGTCCTACATAATTGACTATAAGCAGTAGTTGGGGGGATCATTTATTGTTTGTATAATTTTCCTACAACAATACTTACGATGCCAGTATTCAGATGGCTCCTTTTGAAACACTTTACCGGAGGAGATATAGATCACCGATTGGATGTATGAATTTGGTGAAACCCAGTTGTTTGGGAATGACCTTGTTCATTAGGAAATGGAGAAGTTGAAGATCATTATGGAGCAACTTAAGATGGCTCAAAGTCGCTAAAAGTCTTATGACGATGTTAAAATGAGAGATTTAGAATTCGAGGCTGATGATTTTGTATTCCTCAAGGTATCCTCCATGAAGGGAGTCATGCGATTCGGAAGGAAAGGAAATCTTAGCCCTTGTTACATAGGATCATATAAGATAATGAAAAGGATAGGTGGGGTTGCCTATGAGTTAGATTTGCCCGCGAGCCTGGCTTATGTTCACCCAGTATTCCATGTGTCCATGTTGAAAAAGTGCATTGGAGATTATTCCTAGTGTTGCCTATAGAGGAAACAAATGTGAAAAACTCTGTCATATGAAGAGGAACACATTTCCATTTTGTATCGCCAAGTTAGGAAGCTAATATGTAAGGAGATAGCTTCGGTTAAAGTGTTGTGGAAGAATCAGAAAGATGAGAAAGCTACTTGGGAGTCATAATATGACAAGCGAACTAGATACCAAAATCTCTTTGAAAACATAGTTGACAAAGTAGAAGGTACAAATCATTTACTACTCTCTTTGTCTTTTCCTTAGTGTTCTTGAAATCATGTGTGTTTGCGTTCTGAGCTATCATTCGAGGATGAATGACTCCAAGGGGGAGATAATGTACTCCCGCATATTTTTGCACTAGAATCCGAACCATAATTCCTATGTGTATTAACATTAATCTCATGATATGGATTTTAATACGTGTTTCATGATCATTATCCTAGTGTATGTAGTGCTCTAGAAGTGAAAGATGTTCATAGAATTTACTTAGAACAAAGTTGAAATAAGAACCTTAGATTTGTCCAAAGTTTGTGTTAGATTCTACAAGGGTCAGATTTGAAAGTGTGTAACTCTTAATGTATTCATAATTTTCCATCTAAAGACCCACTAAATTGTTGATAATTGAATCAGGTTTCTAATGATACCAATTTTGCTTAAATCCGATACTCGGGTGAAAAGTTATAGCATTTTTCGTGTGAGGCAGTAAGCTGCCGCGGTTACACCACTCGGCGGTGCTTATTGAGGTGGAACCAATAGCACTCAGTGGTAAGCCTCAAATTTAGGATTTTCCAAAATAGTAGGTCACCGTGATTACACCACTCGACGGTCCCTAAAGCGGCGGTACCAATAGCGCTCAGCGGCGAGCCTTAAAATAAAGATTTCTATTGAAACTTCTAATTCAGAGGGGCAGTCTTGTCTTTTCCCTACAAATGCAAGTCATGTAAACCATGAATTAAAATGTATTTTGGGAATAATATTCCCAAATTCACTCAAATTTATCAAGAACAAAACCCTAACCTCCCTCTAAAATATCAAGAATCCACACTTTAAGTTCAAGATTACCAAGAAACAAAATCAAGATTCGGATCCTATTCTTCGAACTAAGTAGTCTAAGGTATGTGGGACTATCCTTAAACACAATGGTCATGAGTTTTAACATTTTTACTAATTTTAAAGATATAAAATCGTAATTATGAAAAGGGTTCTTTATAATGTTTGAATGATATGCATCATAGTTTCGTTTTGATAAAAGTATACATTGGTTTTGAACTCTTTTACGTAGAATTCATTTACGACCATGTATACATATGTTTAATAATGTCTTTTTGAAAGATCTAATTGAGAGAATTAACAAAAACTTCCCTCTCTTGGTATGACAATATGGTTTAATTGTATTGTAAAGTATCATATTCATGAACTAGTGTTTTGGAAGTAAGTTTCTTATTGTTATTGAAATTGACATGGTTTATGATATGATGAGAGGGAGTTTTATTTCCATAACTATACTCATTGAATTTAAATGAAGAATTACATGTGGTCAAATAATTGCCATGACCACCATATGTTTGTAAGTCTTGTGAAAAGAGGATAATTTCATAAATTTTTCTTGAGATTTCAAAGTGATGACCCTCTTGTGATGTTGTAAATGTTGGGTGGTCATGTGGATGTTTTGAATAAGATGGGCTATGAATTTTATAGGATATTGACTTGTAAGTCAAAGTATGATGATACCCGGTGATGACATGCTCTTAACAGAATAAGTATTAAATGTTTTGAAAGTATGAAGCATGATGGGTAAAGAACTAAAAGTTGGGCTTAAGAGTGCTAATTGGTTACCCGAAGAAGGCATTTCAGTGTAAGAGCTCATCGCTGAAAATCGTAGTTGCCAATATTGGTATTATCTCGGAAGGGGGATAATGTGCATGTCATGTAAGGGTGATTCCACGGTACACTTGTAAGGGGGTGTATCAACTTATTAAAACTCCAATCCTTGTGACACACTTGGATTGGAGGCTTGGCCACCGAGTCAAGGGCGAATTCCATAGTGCCCATGGAATTTCAGATTGTATGGTGTACCAACTAGCTCAAAAGAATAACTAAGTATTGAGTCATGATTGTAAGCAAGCATTTCAGATTCTAAATTATGCCCATGTATTTTACTTAACTTATATGTAATTCTTTATGAAATTCTCTAATCTATATTGTGTAATAAAAATGTTGTTTTTGATTGTTTCCTATACCAATACAATTGTATTGACAACCTATATTTCAGGACCTGAGGCTTAGTCCCGGGGTCCCTCTAAGAAGTAGATTGGTGCATCTGAGATTTGCAGTTGGTGATCCTCCCCTATTCCGTAAGTCCAGTTTTATAAGCCATTGTCATTTATTTTAATTATGGATGTCCCAGTTTTGCTTTTAGACCGATGTTGATTTTTAGTAATTGTT
>NW_025815471.1:0-1163 GCF_002878395.1 Capsicum annuum | reverse complement strand
GCATATGACTTTATTATCTCCCAAAACATCCAAGAGCTAGGGTTTCTTCCTGAAGAGAAAATTCAAAACCCTTCTTCAAGAAATTCAAGGACTCACCATAGATTCTACAAATTGAGTTGAGATTCAAGTTCCCCAAGTACAAGGCTTCAAGAACCCTCTCTCAAGAGTAAGAAGAAGAGTCTCAAGCAAGTTTCTTCATCTAAGTCACAATCTAAGGTATGTGGGGTTTTAAACAAGGATAATCCTTTCACCCTTGTGCCCAAAGACTTATTTAAACTATAAGTTTTCCGTAATTTATGATATTTTACATGAAATTGAATTAGGGTTTTTCACCCATTGTTATTGGTTGCAAGATTTTGATGTTTCCGATGAATTGAAAGTCAAATAGCATGACTTTACATGTTTTCTTAAGAAATTGAAGCTGGTTTTATACCCAATGTTGTTATTCCTTGAGAATTTACTGGTTGCAATGCTCTAGAAATTGAAGTATATGAGTACGTTGAAATTTTGAGACAAATTGCGGTAAATTCCAGATTACTATATGATTTATGAGTCCATATGATATCTAGTATGCATTTTGATGAGTCTTAACTTGAGATTTGATTATGGGTCACTAAGCCCTACTTGAGATTTGCAATTTCATGAACTTTTGTGCTATAAGAACCCATGATTTGAGTACTTTGAGACTATTGAGAAAGTTTTGACCTTAATGGTCATAGTAGCTTTGAAATCCAGTATATTATATGAGATTACAGATTTTATAGTTGGGTTCTTTATGAACCACGAGATTATTTTTAAAGTGGATTTCCATGAGATAAAAGTAGCTAACGTAAGGTAGTAGTATTTAACACCGAGTTGGGTAAGTTACTACGGTTTCATACCCCAGAACAACGTGCCACCATAGGATTGAAATTTATGGGCTCAAGGCCGAGATAAGTAATCACTGAGTTGAGGTTATACTCCCTAGCTAGAGTATGATGCCTCTCCCCAACGTGAGGTTTCTTCCTTAGGAGGACAAGACCTTGGACTTCATGTAGCTCACCTGGTTTATGTCGGTTAAGAGAACCTCCCAAAAGTATTTTCCCTTGAGATAGAAAATTTTTCCTAAAGCTTTGTGATAAGTGATTTTCCCTAATAGTAAGATTTTCAAAATAGTTTCTTGA
>NW_025815470.1:0-1009 GCF_002878395.1 Capsicum annuum | reverse complement strand
GAAGAGGCAGCAGCTGATGCACATGCTGAAAAGGAAGGAGAAGAAGACGAGAATGAAGAAGCAGTTGCAATTGTTGAGAAAAAAAAAGTTAAAGTTGTCCAAACAGATGTGGTCATAGACATTGTTGATGAAATCAACAGTAACACTTGTGTTGATGAGGAAATTAGGGAAAGAGACATTTAAATTCTAAGATGTTTAATGTAACACCCCGTATTCAAGTACGTGTATTGGCGTATTCAAGTACGTGTATTGGTCTTATTTATATGAAATTAATTTTTTTTATTTTATTTATACCGGAATTTGCCCGTCGATGGTTTTATGCGAAGGTTATTGAATAAGCTTTCCAACGATATAAAGATTTCTGAAAACGGATAGGTTTCGGATATAATCAAGCACGTTTGAAACTATAAAACAGTGGTCGGGATATTTGGGAATAGTAAATGTGCAGGAAAATTTCCTGCACACAAACTACTGAGGCCAACTGAATTTTTGGATCAACTTCGAATGATCATAACTCCCTTAATATAATGTACTGGGAGAGCTGCGACCTATGAAAAGAAAGATCTTTGAGTTTTCTTTCCAATTCAATTGGTTTCATCCAAATCCAACATCTGAGTAAGGATTTATACACGTTTTACTTCAGCCTATCAAAATAGATTTTTAGGGTCAACTTCAAATGACCATAACTCCTTGTACAGGATGAACTGGGTGGCCTACTTTATATGAAATGAAATCTCTTTGAATTATCCTTCCAACGATACGAATTTCACCCAAATTCGATATCGGAGCAAAGAGTTATGGTCGATCTACTTTAGCTTATCAAAACAGTCCACCAAAGGACCGATTTGACATTATCTAAATTTTAAAGGCATTTTGGTTATTTCCTATTATATTATGGACGGTAAAATATGTGTATATATACATGTATATGAGTTCAAAAACTCATTTTCATCATCAATCATTGAGAAAGAACAAACCCTAGCCAAATTTGACCTTTAAATTACTTTTG
>NW_025815469.1:0-2241 GCF_002878395.1 Capsicum annuum | reverse complement strand
TGAGTATGTTTTTTTTACTATTTTACTATAATATAATAATATTTGCGTTATGCAATTAAATGTATAGTCAAAATCAATTTTACTTTTTTTCATCTTTTATGGAATATATGTTAGTATTTGCACATCCTTCTATAAATTAAGTCTCCGTTTATTTTGATTAGAAATCAAATTTAAGATATATAAAAAAAACTTTGCAATGTTTTAAATTATTTTTAAAATAAATAAACTTTAAATAGAAGAGTATATATTTGTTGATTGTTTGACAAATAAATGAAATTCAACATAACTACATTGATAATTTTATAAAATACTAATCAAACAAAATTTCAAATTTTTTTAAGAATTGATTAATAAAGAAAAATATATTATTTAATTTGAAATATTGGATGTATTAAACTAGTCATTCTGATATAGTGCATTTAATTTTTTCACCACACATTAAAATAGACTTATAGTTGATATATGTGAGATCCATATGAAAGATTAAATCATCAATGACATTGAAAAGATTCTAATGAAATGATCATTATATCTAATTTTTCCATTTAAAATAGAGTTGTAGTGGGATCCACATAAAAGATTATATAAAAATATTAAGAAAATTATGAAAAATATCACACCCTTGGTTATATTTGTAAGTATTACCTTAAATCCAATAATTTTAGGCAAAAATAATAAAAAATAATAATAAATGTTACATGCAAAAGTAAGTTGCTTATTATGTGGATTTAGTGAAGAGGAGAGAAAACTCGTCTGGATATCACGATTGAAAAAAATATTTAAATAGGATAAACTTCAAATATAATTTATCTATACATATAAAATTATTGTTTTCATTTGATACAAGTATATTATTTTAATTTGCATTCAATAAAAAAATTATCACATAAATTCTCGTATGTTATAAAATACTAATCAAATAAAATGTCTGTTTTATTTTAAGAATTGATAAATAAAGAAAAATATATCATTTAATTTGAGATATTGGATTTATTAAAATAGTCATTCTGATATAGTGCATTTAATTTTTTTCACTACACATTAAAATAGACTTATAGTTAAGACATGTGGGATCCACATGAAAAATTAAATCATCAATGACATTGAAAAAATTATAATGAAATGACTATTATATATAATTTTTCATTTAAAATGAGTTGTAGTGGGATCCACATAAAAGATTATATGAAAGTATTAAGAAAATTATGAAAACAAATGTAACACCCTTGGTTATATTTGTAATTATTACCTTAAACTCAATAATTTTAGGAAAAAATAACAAAAAACCAATGATGAATGTTACATACAAAAGTAAGTTGCTTATTATGTGGATTTAGAGAAGAGGAGAGAAAACTCGTCTGGATATCATGATTGAAAAAAATATTTAAATAGAATAAACTTCAAATATAATTTATCTTTAAATATAAAATTATTGTTTCCATTTAATTCAAATATATTATTTTAATTTACATTTAACAATATTTTTTAAAGTAAATTATCGTATCATATTAACGTATGAACAAAACTCATTGCTTAAATTACTTTTAAGGTTTAACAAATTATAATATTTTAAAATTGTTTTAGATATCGTGAAAAGTTAAATCAAATAATTTTTGAATGATGTGAATTGTGGATAGATGAGTGCCTCGTAGATGTTTGTTACTCTCTCTATTTAAAAAATAAAGACCTATTGTCACGACCCAAAAACGAGGGTAATGATGACACTTGTCGCGGCGTACCTTGACAAGTAAGCCTATCACCCAAACAGATACGAATGGAGAAAAAGATAGAAATACCCCAAGGTAAGGCTTCTAGAATAAAACCAAACCGTATATATAATCATAATAACGCGAAAAATACTTATCCAAAATACCAATCATGCCCAAAACCAGGTGTCAATAGTGAAAGAACTACTGATACAATCCAAGAGTCAAATACATTAAAAAAAATAACCACAAAGGAATAATAACTGTCTCCAAATACTAATAAAGACATAACTAGTATAGAAAGATAGAGGTGAACTTCGGACGCATGAATGTCTAACTACTACCTTGGAAGCTCCAACAATCGCTCGAATCAAGTAAGCTGAGGCGTACTCGAGCTAGGACCTGCACCGAAAGGGCGCAGTAGGCATGAGTACGGTCCACTTGTACTAAGTAGGTATCATAGGCTGACCAAACAAAGTGGTAAATAAAGCATACAAAATATACACTAAGGGCACGTCACCTGCAATTAGAAAAT
>NW_025815468.1:0-1123 GCF_002878395.1 Capsicum annuum | reverse complement strand
AGTTGCTAGGTGGAGAAAGACTAGTTAAATAATATGTGATGTTCGTGATAGCTAAGTTATGGAGTTATGATTAAGGATGTTGAGCCTTTTTAGGTATGATTTTGGTTCTCATGGATTAGGGGAGAGATAAAGGTTTTGAGAAGCGATACCAGTAGACTTTAACGGAAGAAGTATGATGTGTTGGAGGTTGATGATATCCATGTTTAGTGTTAGAATCTAAGTTGGTGAATGTTTAAGTTGTTATATAACGACTTTTGGGGCTATAGAAGCCTAAGGGTTGAATCTTGGAAGGAGATATTAGTATTGGGTATTATACACGAAGATACTGTCTTTCAAAGTAAGTTTAGTTTTATGTGTATTGTATATCCCAGACTCTAGAGTAGAGTGATTTCAGTTATACCAGCGTGTATACAGTGGTTCACCGACTTAGAGTGATGGCTTGAATCTAAGGTGGAGATGATAGAACGAGTAATCAAGTTAAGCGTTCAAATTCTAATTGTTGTGCCAGTAAGTGGTGGAATAGCCGTGAGAAGATTGATGCTTAATGTATTCTTATTTCAGCAGTTTGCTTCATTTATTCCGATACATACTCATACTTATGTTTCAGCTCCACGATCATAGTTCATATTCATGGATATGATAGGGAATCATGTACTCTTCTAGCTTCTAGTATGATGAGTTCCCAGTTGGGTACTTCCTCAGATTAGACCTCTTTAATGAGTCCATGCCATGAGTGCTCTATTCCTCATGCCTCAAAAGGGTATCAAATTATGCTTAGTAATCCCCTTATGTTCTGAATCCCGATATTCCAACTTTTCAGTGACCTTTCCCGTAGGTCGAGATAGTGTTGATGAACAATTATCTAGATAGGAGAGAGTAAACATTTCTTATTAAGGAAATATGGTTGTATGCTTAGTTGAGATAAGGCAGTAATTGTGGAGTAAGATTGACTCCAAGTCTGTAAGTTTGAAAGAATTTTGAGGTGAAGTTTCATGTATGGCTCGGTTAGTTGAGAATATTTTGTGTGTATCATCTGAATAGTATAGGGAAGCTGTTATGGATAGAAGTATTAGAGAATATGAGGAAGGTGCTTTATGAGTTTTTGTTTAGAAGTGCATATGTG
>NW_025815467.1:0-1091 GCF_002878395.1 Capsicum annuum | reverse complement strand
AAAACCTTGTGGAGTGAGTATGATGTTCTGGTTCCTAATCCTAGTTGTGATTGCCCTAAGTCCAAAGAGTACTCAGATCATATGTGTCAACTGAGACTTCTACAATTTTTGAGTGGCTTGAATGAGTCCTACAATCAAGCTAGGAGAAAAATCTTACTCAAGGGAGTAACTCCTACTCTCAATCAAGCTTATGCCATGCTCATAGAGGTGAATCACAATTATGGTTATGGACAGGGGAACACAAATTACAAGAGTAGAAAGTGTGAATATTGTCACCTCTCAGGTCATACAAAAGAAAACTGCTACAAATTGATAGGGTATCCAAATGATTGGAAGAATAAGAAGAAACAGATGAAATAGATAAAGTGAAGGGTTAAAGTGTGAGCCTTGCTCATTCTATATTTCTGTATTTATAAAGTGGAATTACAACATATATCTATCTAACAGATAAGTACAAGAATAAATACAAAATAGAGTTCTACTAAAACTAGGATACAAGAAGATAACTGCAACACCCTCCCGAAATTTTAACGGGAAGAATGAATGTGAAGATTGGCAGTGAGCTCACGAAAACGGCCAGAAAGCAAAACTTTGGTGAAAAAATTGAGAAGCAAGGTTTACAGCAAATTGAATGTTTGGCCGAGTGAAAGACAAGTATTGTAGACTCCCAACCATTTGATGATAGGTAGAAGGATCTTCAAGCAAAGGAGAAGAAGTTGAATTCTAGTCAAGCTTACTGTGTAGTGGAGTAAGTACGGATTTACACTTCTCAAGTTTAAACCGATGAAGTATAGAAGTAATATAATGATGTTGCACCAATAGCAGCCCCAAGGAATTATGCTTCAATTCAATGCCAAGAAAGTAAGTAAGAGGGCCTAAGTCCTTCATCGAGAATTCCGTACTCATAGAAGTGATGAACTGAGATACCAATGACTTCGAAGATCCAAAAACAGCTATATCGTCCACATAGATCAAAAGAATTATACAATCACTCCCTGAGTAAAAAATGAACATACTATGGTCTGAGATACATTGTGTAAAACCAAGATCAACAAGAAAACGAGCAAGATGATAGAACCAAGCACGCGGTG